>NC_048229.1:37114558-37133706 GCF_002007445.2 Ailuropoda melanoleuca | reverse complement strand
TGGGGGGCTGGGGCCCTGGGGAAGGGGGTGGGGAGGACAGGGTCCAGAAAGCACGGACAGATTATCATCTGAGCCCACCTTGGCTGTCTTTTCGCACTCCTGTCTACCCTAGAACCCTGGTCGAACTGGGCTCCTTCTTCCCTGAAGCTGTTTTCTGAATGTATTGAATGACCTCCTCGCTCTGGTTCAAGTCTCCAAGCCTTTACATGATCTGTCTTCCAGAAACGTGTTAGAATCTTTGGTGTGTGGATGGTCCCTGCAGTGGCCAAATAATGCCCCCCCCCCCCCAAAAAAAAAAAAAAAATCCCCCCCCCCCCCCCCCGCAAAGACATATCCATGCCATAATCCATGAATGGCAAAAAGGGATTTTGCAGATGTGATTGAGTCTAGGATCTTGAGATGGGGAGATTATCCTGGATCATCTGGCTAGGAATAAAGCCCAGGAGTAAAGGTGATCGTTAGAAGCTCAGGAAGGCGAGCGCATGGAATTTCCATCGGCACCTCCGGAAGGAGCCCGTCCTGACAACGCCTTGATGTTAGCCCCATGACAGTGATTTTGGACTCTAACCTCCAGAGCTGTCCAAGAAGAAATTGCGTAGTTTTAAGCCATTAAGCTTATGGTAATTTGTTGCAGCAGAGAGAGGAAATGGATAGAGCTTCCTTCCCAAGCCCTTTGCCATTGTCGGTTGGTTTCCCTTTTCATTCCCTCGCTTTATACAAATGAGGGTGCAGAAGCATCTCCGGGTGACACCTCGGATTCTTGAGAGACCTGAGGCAGTCCCTCAGTTGTCTCACTGTGTTGTCAGTTCCCTTAGGGATGAGGGTCAAAATGGACAAAGCAGCCTGCCTCCGGGTTACATCAGGCCTACATGGAGGTTTTGTTTAGCTTCCAGTGTTTTGTTTTTTAAAGATTTTATTTATTTGAGAGAGAGCGAGAGATGGAACAGGAGCCACGGTGGGGGAAGGGCAGAGGGAGAGGGAGAAGCAGGCTCCCCACTGAGCAAGGAGCCTGATGCAGGACTCGATTCCAGGACCCCGACACCATGACCCAAGCTGAAGGCCAGCGCTTAACCGACGGAGCCGCCCAGGCGTCCCCTAGTTTCCAGTGTTTTAAAGCCTTCTTACTGCGTTCCTTTGGATCAGGAGCATATATTTGTGTTGTGTAACATTTGAAAAGTATGAAAGAGGTGCTAATCTCTCTTCTACCAGCGCCCTCAGCTGCCCCCAGTTTTCCCTTGGATTCAGAGCTTTTCTATACAATATACAAGAAATTTCACATACACACCCTCGAAACAAACAATGACATACCATAAACTCCCTGTTTGACACTCTGCGTTTATCATGTAATATAGTTTCATGCTCTTTCCGTATCACTACATAGAAGGCTTCCTTTTTTTAACAGCCATACCGATCTCCATTGTGTGGATGTACCTGATATTTTTCTCTTGTCCCTTATCGACGGAAATCTAGGGTATTTCCAATATTTTGCTATTGCAAACATTGCTACCAAATACAATGTGTGTCATCTAGTGTATTTATTATTTTAAAATGTTTTTTAAAGGATGGAGGCCCTTTTTAAAAATTAATTATTTTAGAGAGAGAGTGAGCGAGCAAGAGAGCGCAGGGGAAGGGGCAGAGGGAGAAAATATCCAAGCAGACTCCCATTGGGCAGGGAGCCAGACGCAGGGCTCCATCTCAACAATCCACGAGATCAGGACCTGAGCTGAAACCGAGAGTCAGACACTTAACCGACTGAGCCTCCCGGGCGCCCCTGGTGTATTTATTACTGACGTGCACTATAGCACATAGTATACATTTCTAGAAATAGAACCGCCGGGTCAAGAGGTGTGTGCATGGCTATAATTTTTAACGGCACAATAACAGTGTTGCTGAGGTTGTGGGAAAACTGAAACCCACAGACACTAATGCTGGTGGGAACATAAAATGGGGCAGCTGCTTTGGAAAACATTCCGCTAGTTCCTCAAAAAGTTGAACGTCAGAATTACTGTGTGACCCGCAATTCCACTCTGAGGTGTATACTGAAGAGGAACGAAAACCTAAGTCTACACAAGCATGCGCACACAAAGGTTCATAACGAGACTATTCCTAAGAGCCCAAGGATGGAAACGACCAGAATGTCCATAAACTAATGAATGAATATAATACAATGGAATTATCGGAATGGCTTATTCGCCCATAAAAAGGAGGCAGTAGTGATTCATGCTACAACACAGATGAACTTTTTTTTTTAAGATTTTATTTTATTTATTTATTTGAGAGAGAGAGAGAGTACAAGCAGGGGGAGGGGCAGAGGAAGAGGGAGAAGCAGACTCCCTGGTGAGTAGGGAGCCGGATGTGGGACTCCATCCCAGGACCCTGGGATGATGACCTCAGCCAAAGGCAGACACTCAACTGACTGAGCCACCCAGGCGTTCCCAACATGGACGAACTTTAAAAGAATATGACAAGGTGAGGGGCGCCTGGGTGGCACAGCGGTTAAGCGTCTGCCTTCGGCTCAGGGCGTGATCCCGGCGTTATGGGATCGAGCCCCACATCAGGCTCCTCCGCTGGAAGCCTGCTTCTTCCTCTCCCACTCCCCCTGCTTGTGTTCCCTCTCTCGCTGGCTGTCTCTATCTCTGTCAAACAAATAAATAAAATCTTTAAAAAAAATAAAATAAAAGAATATGACAAGGTGAAGGAGCCAGACACAAAAGACCACATGTTGCACTGATTCTTTTTATGTGGAAGGACCAGAATAGGCAAATTCATAGAAACAAAGTAGATTACTGGTTGCCGGGGCTGCAGGGATTGCCGGCAATGAGGTGATAGAATGTTCTGGAGTTAGTGATGATCACTACACAGCATTGTCAGTATGCTAGAAACCACTGAGTCATACACTATTAAATGATGAATTTTTTGTCGTGTGAATTCTAGCTCAATTAAAAAAAGTGATACTTAAAGGAAGGTATGTGCATAAAATTGCGTTATCTACTGCAAAATTACCCATTACTCACCAGTAATGTGTGCGAACAGCCATCTTGTCACGCTTCCAGATTCTCTACCATCCATGGGGCTTGTGTATAGACAAGAATACTAACTAATCTTTGTTCTTCTTCTTTTTTTTAAGATTTTATTTTTTTATTTGGCAGAGAAAGAGGCACAAGCAGGGGGAGCCACAGACGGAGAAGGAGAAGCAGGCTCCCCACTGAGCAAGGAGCCCGACGGGGGACTCGATCCCAGGACTTTGGGATCATGACCTGAGCCGAGGGCAGACGCTTAACCCACTGAGCCACCCAGGTGCCCCAGTCTTTGTTCTTTGGGAAAAAAAAATCGTTAGACAGTTCTTCCTCTCAACCAGATTTCCCTAATCGCTTAAACACCCCTGCCAAACGCAATCACCTTCAACTCTTCCCCATTCTAACATCGGATGCCTGCAAATGATGTTGTCAAGAACCCAGCAAGCCGACAAAGCCGTCGTGTGATCTTATAATGATTATAAAACTAATTACTTGTGCTGACACATGTCACAAATGTGCTGACACCATGGGTTTAAATGTGTTTTTTTATTATTGCAACTCCAATTTGCATTCTTCTTTCCTGTGGGAGATGGATTGTACTCAGCCACTGCAAAGAGTCAGGCTTACCACCTCCCAGCTGCTGAGATTCTGGGCAGTGGAACAGGTCTCCGGATGGCCAGCGATTCAGGATCAGAGATGAGACTGGGGAGCGCCCACCCCAGCAGCCCTCCTCTGACTCGGTCGTTGCTCAGGATCTGGCCACGGTTTGGTTCTGAACAAGCACGTGGCCTTGGGTCGGGCCCTGGGTCACGCTTTCCCCCAGAGTCTCCTGTGTCCTGAGCACCTTCTCCCAGATGCCNTCATAATGCTTGGCAACCATCACTATTCTCTGTGTCCCCAATTTTCCATCATTTCAAACCATACCACTGCATCTGTTAAGCAGTAATTCCCCATTCCCTCCTCCCCGCAGCCCCTGGCAACTTCTAAGCTACTTTTTGCATCTGTGAATCTGTCTATTCTCGATTTTTCATGGAAATGGAATCATGTGATACTTGTTCTCTTGTGTCTGGCTTCTTTCAGTCAGCATCACGTTTTCCAGGCTCAGCCATGAGGTAGTGTGTATGGGTCCTTGCTGCCTATGGATTGGTCACATTCCGTTGTGTCTTGTGAACCCATTCATCCGTTGATGGAGGTCTGGTTTCTGTTTGATAAGGAAGCTGATCATGTTTTCCTGTATTTAAGAACGTCTAGCATTTCTTTCTCCATGATTTGTCTGTGAATTAACCTTTGCCTACTTTGCTGTGGTTACTGGTCACATGCTATGTTTTAAAACTGGTCTATTAGGGGGCGCCTGGGTGGCTCAGTCAGTAAGCGTCTGACTCTTGGTTTCGGCTCGGGTCATGATCTCAGGGTCATAAGATCGCCCTGAGTTGGGCTTCACGCTGGGTGTGGAGACTGGTTGGGATTCTCTCTCTTTCTTTGCCCTCCCCCTGCACCCCTCCCCCCGTGCTCTCTCTTGAAAAAAAAAAAAAAAAAGCATCTTATGGCAATGGATCAGAGTTGGATACATCAGTGAGAATTGATCCTTAGCCAATGTAGATACAGATGGGTACATGTAGAAATATTGATAGATATGGGGAAACACACATACACGAGTGGGCATGCACATATTTGTATACATACATAGATACACATGTAGATACATGTGTTTATAAATGTAGGTGCACATGTGGAGGCATGTGTGTACCCACACGCATGTGCACACACACACACACACACACACGTTTTCTTGCTGTCAGCTGAGAGGACGTGGAAGCAATGATACCCCAGTAGCAGCAAGCATATCCGGCACCCAGATCTTGCGTCTAGTACCGGTCTCCAAAAATAGGAGCCAGGACTCCTTGGATACATGGCTTATTATAGGGCTAGGGGATACATATGATGATCCTGGAGCATTTTGTAATGCTAGAGAATTAGGAAGTGCCCACGTGCACACACACATACACACACAACAATGGGGTATGTCACACGGACAAAGAATCACTGAAAGAACTCTCAGTGGCCAAAGCTGAAATACTTGAAGCAACAAAATTAATAATATCGTATTAGGTTGTGCTATAATCTAGTATAGTAAGCAATGTGTTCATGTTGAACAAATTATAAAATAAATATCCATGAGTCCATACAGATATAAATGACTAAATAAATTCACGGAGAAGAATCGGTTAATCTCCCATGCAGAATAATTCCAAATCATCTATGTAGTGCTCTGTCCTCAAGGAGGCAAAGCATAACTTCCCACTTCTCAAATGTGGTCTGTGCATGGTGACTTTCTTAGAAAGAATACTTCATGGATATGGGGGAAAACAGATAACTTTACAGTGGAGAAACCTGACAAACACTAGGTGAGCCAGGTGATCCAGATTAACAGTGATAAATTATGTTGATAGCATACATCCTTGATATGCCGCGATGAGAATGGCATTTTATCTCTGTGGTCTTCCTCCAAAAACCTATAACCTCAGTGTAATCATGAGAAGAAACATCAGACAAAGCCCAGTTAAGGGACATTCTACAAAAATACCTGGCCAGTACTCCTAAAGACTATTAAGATCATCAAAAACAAGTAAAATCTGAGAAACTGTCAGAGCCAAGAGGAGCATTAAGTAGACATGGCAACTAAATGTAATATGGTATCTTGGAAGGGATCCTGGCACAGAAGAAGGACACCAGGTAAAAACTAAGGAAATGTGAATGTCCTATCAATGTTGGTCCATTAATTGTGTCCAGTATATGGGAACTCTGTACTGGCTTCACAACTTGTCTGTAAGTGTAAAACTATTCNTAAAAGAATATGACAAGGTGAAGGAGCCAGACACAAAAGACCACATGTTGCACTGATTCTTTTTATGTGGAAGGACCAGAATAGGCAAATTCATAGAAACAAAGTAGATTACTGGTTGCCGGGGCTGCAGGGATTGCCGGCAATGAGGTGATAGAATGTTCTGGAGTTAGTGATGATCACTACACAGCATTGTCAGTATGCTAGAAACCACTGAGTCATACACTATTAAATGATGAATTTTTTGTCGTGTGAATTCTAGCTCAATTAAAAAAAGTGATACTTAAAGGAAGGTATGTGCATAAAATTGCGTTATCTACTGCAAAATTACCCATTACTCACCAGTAATGTGTGCGAACAGCCATCTTGTCACGCTTCCAGATTCTCTACCATCCATGGGGCTTGTGTATAGACAAGAATACTAACTAATCTTTGTTCTTCTTCTTTTTTTTAAGATTTTATTTTTTTATTTGGCAGAGAAAGAGGCACAAGCAGGGGGAGCCACAGACGGAGAAGGAGAAGCAGGCTCCCCACTGAGCAAGGAGCCCGACGGGGGACTCGATCCCAGGACTTTGGGATCATGACCTGAGCCGAGGGCAGACGCTTAACCCACTGAGCCACCCAGGTGCCCCAGTCTTTGTTCTTTGGGAAAAAAAAATCGTTAGACAGTTCTTCCTCTCAACCAGATTTCCCTAATCGCTTAAACACCCCTGCCAAACGCAATCACCTTCAACTCTTCCCCATTCTAACATCGGATGCCTGCAAATGATGTTGTCAAGAACCCAGCAAGCCGACAAAGCCGTCGTGTGATCTTATAATGATTATAAAACTAATTACTTGTGCTGACACATGTCACAAATGTGCTGACACCATGGGTTTAAATGTGTTTTTTTATTATTGCAACTCCAATTTGCATTCTTCTTTCCTGTGGGAGATGGATTGTACTCAGCCACTGCAAAGAGTCAGGCTTACCACCTCCCAGCTGCTGAGATTCTGGGCAGTGGAACAGGTCTCCGGATGGCCAGCGATTCAGGATCAGAGATGAGACTGGGGAGCGCCCACCCCAGCAGCCCTCCTCTGACTCGGTCGTTGCTCAGGATCTGGCCACGGTTTGGTTCTGAACAAGCACGTGGCCTTGGGTCGGGCCCTGGGTCACGCTTTCCCCCAGAGTCTCCTGTGTCCTGAGCACCTTCTCCCAGATGCAGGCTGGTGGGCGGGCTCTGTAGCTCTTTGCTCTGTGCACGACCTGTTTCTATCCAGTTAAACCCAAAGCCTTTCATCAGTGCAGCTTAATAAAACCCCAACATTTTTATTGTGGTAAAATATATATAAATATATATATATATATATATATATATATATATATATATATATATATATATGAGATCTGCAAACATACCTCTCTCTCTGNATCTGTCTATTCTCGATTTTTCATGGAAATGGAATCATGTGATACTTGTTCTCTTGTGTCTGGCTTCTTTCAGTCAGCATCACGTTTTCCAGGCTCAGCCATGAGGTAGTGTGTATGGGTCCTTGCTGCCTATGGATTGGTCACATTCCGTTGTGTCTTGTGAACCCATTCATCCGTTGATGGAGGTCTGGTTTCTGTTTGATAAGGAAGCTGATCATGTTTTCCTGTATTTAAGAACGTCTAGCATTTCTTTCTCCATGATTTGTCTGTGAATTAACCTTTGCCTACTTTGCTGTGGTTACTGGTCACATGCTATGTTTTAAAACTGGTCTATTAGGGGGCGCCTGGGTGGCTCAGTCAGTAAGCGTCTGACTCTTGGTTTCGGCTCGGGTCATGATCTCAGGGTCATAAGATCGCCCTGAGTTGGGCTTCACGCTGGGTGTGGAGACTGGTTGGGATTCTCTCTCTTTCTTTGCCCTCCCCCTGCACCCCTCCCCCCGTGCTCTCTCTTGAAAAAAAAAAAAAAAGTCTATAGGTTGCAAACACTGAAAACCACAGGGGTGATGTCACCTAAAAGTCTAACTTTCCAGTTTCTATTGGCAGTGGAAAGGCCCAGCAGCCCTGGCCCGTGCTCTCAGATGGTGGTGTGGGGGGGGGTATGCTCTATCTATTGGGTACACTGGCTTTCGCTGTCACGGTCCCCACCCCAAGCTGTGATATGCCTGGGTCCATCACCTGTCACAATGCAGGCCTGGCCCTGTGGGTGTTTTTGGTGGCAGCTCTTGGTGATGTAGGAAGGATGTTGGGGTTCAGATCCGACGGCCAAGAACGAATTCTTGAGATGTCTTTGGTGCAAAGAAGTGGTTTTACTAAAGCACACGGACAGGACCCGTGGGCAGAGCTGTACTGGGGTTGTGAGGAGTGACTGATCATATCCTTTCAAGTTGGGAAGGGCTAGGGATAGCATCAGTCTCTAAGGAATTTGGAAGCAAGGTTTCCAGAACCTTGAGGGGCTGGCTATTGTTAGGAAAAAGTCATTTATTACTGTCTAGTCATGAGACCCTTCAGATGTATATCGGTGGGTCATATGCTTGGGGGATGACTGCCAACATGTATCTTTTTTTTTTTTTTAAGATTTTATTTATTTATTCGACAGAGATAGAGACAGCCAGCGAGAGAGGGAACACAAGCAGGGGGAGTGGGAGAGGAAGAAGCAGGCTCATAGCGGAGGAGCCTGATGTGGGGCTCGATCCCACAATGCCGGGATCACGCCCTGAGCCGAAGGCAGACGCTTAACTGCTGTGCCACCCAGGCGCCCCTGCCAACACATATCTTGGGGGGTAGAGATAAAGGAAGTTTCCAAAGAGTTTTTATATGTTCTAGGAGACTCACAGGGTCCTGGGGGTCGGGCTAAGATGGCTTTTGTCCTTAGCCAAGTGTCGTCATCGAGGCAGCTGAGCTCCTAGAGGAAGGTCCCTCTGCCTGTTTCAAGGACTTGTCTGTGGGCTGTAGGGAGTAAGGAAATTTAATCATTTCTCCTTTGCTTTGTTTCCCACATCACTGGGACAATCCTTTCAAAGCACTCAGGCCACAGCCGGGCCCTCCTGCCTTGAGAACCCTCAGAAGAGGAAAGAAGTCTCAAGAACGGAGCTGGCTGGTCAGGTCTTCATGATGGCAGTTCAGGGACCAGTTAATAAATTAGAAACACATCTACACGGCGGACAGTGGGCAGATTTGAAGGGCAGAGAGTTCAATGAAAACACACTTCAGATAGAGGAAAATCTTCTGAATGAAACAGGAAAGTGGCAGGTGGTGGGGCTGTGGTCAGGCTACTCCAAAATACAGCACCTTGGCACATTGACTAGTTTAAACTGGAGGGTTTGAGACAATGGCAGAGGCAGGAAGGTCACTCCGATGTCCCTCCTGCTTCTCCCTTCTTCCCTGAAACAGGTCATATAACCCCCATGTGAGAGCTGCCCTCCCTGTCCGAGGAGGAAAGGGGCCCCCACGTCTCCAAGGACAGGAAACCCTAGCGAACAGGCCTTGCACAGTCTCCCCCAGTTACTACGGTTGCCTTAGACTCCTTGACCTACCGCCTCCCTCCACGACTGCCCCCTCCTCCTCAACTCCGGTTAAGACTGCGCCCGTCCCTTTCTTCGGGGCTTCACTTTCTTATGAAAGCTCTCGGGTCACATAAAACTTAACGTGTGTGCTCTTGTGTTAATGTCTTTGTCAGTTTATTATTATTATTTTTAGGAGTTTATTTATTTGAGAGAGAGGTACACAAGCAAGGTGGGGCAGGGAAGGGGGGAGGGGAGGAGCGGGGAGGGGAGCAGAGGGAAAGGGAGAAGCAGACTCCCCACAGAGCAGGGATCCCAAGGCAGGGCTCTATCCCAGGACCCTGGGATCATGACCTGAGCTCAAGGCAGATGCTTAACCGCCTGAGCCACCCAGGTGCCCTGGCTCCGACGTCTTAAGTGCCAGGTGCTGGGCTAAGAGCTCCAGGTATGTCGTCCCGTGTAAGGCTCCCAGCAACCCTCTGAGGTTCTGGGAGGTTCTACCGCCATCCAGAAAGTACAGGCCAAGACAACTCCAAAAGGGTAGCAGCCAGGATCCGACCCGGGAGCCCGCAGCCGTTATCCTGGGCTGACCCGTCTACAAGCACAAAAACCACGGTTACCCTCAGATGCCCCCTTCCCCGGGCAGAGGTTTTCTCAAGGCTTTGTGTGCATTGAATCTTGTAAATGGACTCGTGGAGGTGTTGGCCCTCGGTGAACTCGCCCTGCCATCACTTTGTGAAGTTGGCCACCCCAGCAGGAGCGGCCCGGCTGAATCAGAGAGCGAAGACCTCGGGGTTACCCGTTGGGGCCCGCCCGTGGCGGGGCCTCTCTGAACACCGTGGGCTCAGGTCCTGCCGACGCAAATCACACTTCCGGCGGATCCCCGCGCAGAGTTTTGTCTAAGGCAGTGTTTGCCAAATATCAAGTGTCTGTAACCTGGATCTCCTTTGAAGATTCAGGCTTAGGAAGAAAGGCAGCCAGGAGCTTTTATCAGGCCGGCCGGCTGAGGCACCGGGAGCCGTGGGTTGCCAGGGGGTCTGCCGGCCTTGAGAAGAGAACTGGAAAAGAAATGTGTAAATCCAGCCTCCAGAAACAATACTTCCCTGGGGCGAGGAAAGAAGAGCAGGGTTGATGCTTGACTGCTGGCGTGAGTGCTAAGCGGTGGGGTGTCCCATGATTTATATGAGAGAATATCTATTAACAATGATAATATGTTTGGTGGGGACGAAAACCAAAAGCAGGTACTAAGTACCCCAAACTATAAGATCTTGGTTATCATTTTATCATTGATCAGAATGAGGCTTAATTAAAAAAAAAAGGGGGGGGTGTCGATGAAAAGATTATACATAATCTTTTCCGGTTTGGGAAAAGCTGAGATTTAGCTGTTTTTGTTTTTTTTAAGATTTTATCTATTTATTAGAGAGAGAGAGCATAAGCAGGGGGAGCAGCAGGCGGAGGGAGAAGCAGACCTCCCACTGAGTGAGGAGCCCGATGCAGGACTCGATCCCAGGACCCTGGGATCATGACCTGAGCTGAAAGCAGACGCTTAACTGACTGAACCACCAGGCGCCCCACAACTTAAGGACTTAAAACAACAGACACTGTCATCTATTTTCTGTAATCAGGAATCTGGCACCTCTGGCTCAGGGTCTGTCCCCAAATTAGAAGTAAGGTGTTGGCTGGAGCTGTGGTCATTGCAAAGCAACCTCGGGAGACTGCTTTACTGGCGTGCTTGCTGGCAGGCCTCAGATCCTGGCCAGCTGTTGGCCAGAGACAATTCCTTGCCATGTGGACCTGTCCACGGGGCAGCTCCCAGCATGGCTTCCCTCTGAACAAGACAACAGGTGAGAGAGTGAGAGAGGGCAGGCAAGCTGGAAGCCGCATTCTATGGGCAAGCAAATCTCAGAAGGGACATCCCCTCACTTTGCCACATTCTATTGGCTAGAAGCAAGGCGGTAGGTCCAGCCCCCTCTCCAGAGGAGGTGGGGATCCCTGGGGGCCATCATAGAGGCTGCCTCCCACAACTGTGGACTAAGGGGAGGTATATTTGGGGGCCAATTAGCTGTGTCCAGCCCCGTTTCTCTAAAAGAAAGTCAGTGACTCATCCCGGTGCGGGAGACAGCAGGGAGCACCGTGAGAACATTCCGGTGTCATTGGGAGACACATTCATGCAAGGAAAAGACTGATCGCTGTTTTGTTTTAAGATTATTCATTTATTTATTTATTTATTTATTTATTTATTTATTTATTTATTTTCGAGGGGGCATGGGCCGGGGCAGAGGGAGAGAGAGCCCCTGGGCGGGGCTCCATCTCACCATCCCGAGATCATGACCTGAGCTGAAATCATGAGTCAGATGCTTGATGGACTGAGCCACCCAGGTGCCCCTGATTACTGTTTAAGTTAATATTTGATGTATTAAAACTACCAATATACTTTTTAAAAAGGGGAGGGGGTGCCTTGCTGTCTCAGTTGGTAGAGCATGTGACTCTAGATCTCAGGGTCGTGAGTTCAAGCCCCATATTGGGCATGGCACCTACTGAAAAAAAAAACCAAAACCAAAAACCAAAAGAATTACCAATAAAAACATTGTCTTCCTTAAGCACCAAAGTTCTATTTCCAAATATTATTCCATTTATAAATCTAGTAAATTCTGCCACTTTTCGGGGAGGTCTTTGATTAATGGTCAACCCATTCCAGTTTCAACAGCTTCGCATCCCATTTAGAATGTTAGTTAATTAATTTCCCTTTAATGTTCTGCTTTCGCATTTTTTTAAAAAGATTTTATTTATTTGTTTGACAGAGATAGAGACAGCCAGCGAGAGAGGGAACACAAGCAGGGGGAGTGGGAGAGGAAGAAGCAGGCTCATAGCGGAGGAGCCTGATGTGGGGCTCGATCCCATAACACCGGGATCACGCCCTGAGCCGAAGGCAGACGCCCAACCGCTGTGCCACCCAGGCAGCCCCTGCTTTCACATTTTAAACTGCTCGATTTTCTTTGGAATCTCAACAGAAGTGCCTAAGAAATGAATCCTTCCCAGGTACTTAACTCTTATAATAAATTTTAAGAGTATCAATATCTTTTAAACAGTCCAGTACTCACAATATCTTTTAAACAGTCCAGTACTCACCTAGAAAAATTCTCTTGCACATTTCAGTGAAAAATCACAAGTCTAAAATAATGGATTACTCAATTATTCACTTTACGTTGGAAGACTTATATCTACAGGATAAATTTGTCATATTTTTGCTGATGCCAAATTCTCTTAAGCATTACAAATACTTTAAATACCAAATATCCCAGATGATTCTTCTTTTTTTCCCCCCAGATATCCCAGTGATTCTTAAACATAACACAGGAGGGGCGCCTGGGTGGCTCAGTCGGTCGGTTAAGTGTCTGCCTTAGGCCCAGGTCATGTTCCCGGGGTCCTGGGATAGAGCCCTCCATTGGGCTCCCTGCTCAGTGAGGAGTCTGCTTCTCGCTCTTCCGCTCTCTCTGGCCCTCCGCGCTCATGTTCTCTCTCTGTCTCAAATAAATAAAATGAAATCCTTAAAAAAAGCATAACACAAGAGTATTAATTCTGTCAGTTCAACTGACTTTCTTCTTTTATTTATTTTTTTAAGTAGGCTCCATGCCCAATGCAGTCTTGAACTCCCAGCCTTGAGATCAAGAGTCGTGCTCTACTGACTGAGCCGGCCAGGCGCTGGAGCTTTCTCCTTTTAATTATAAGCCTTGCTTCCAACTGGGCATTAAAAGACACTCACAAGGAAAATTTTGCTGGCAAGGTGAGGTTAATTCTTGGCCAGAGGTTTGGGACTGGAACGGAGCTCTCTAACTTTCTAGTTATGGAAAAAAAAATGAACAAAAAACCCACAGAAGAACACCCCAGAACGCTGAGCCCTTTTTAAATAGTTACGACAACAAAGGGGCTCACGAGCTGTGAAGTTGTGGTCCTCAGGCCTGCATCCCAGGTCGGGGTGCACCATGACCTCACATGTGTGCGATTTCACACTCAGCGAAATCAGAGGAAATCTGTGCTGCTACCGGCTTGCTCACAGCTGGACTGGCGTCAGCTGGTCTGTCTGCTGCCCAGCTCCGCGCTGCACTCTTTCCCAGAGCTCGAGCCTCGCTGTCTGGTCTGGCCGCCGCCCCTGGAGGCTAGCTAAATGACCTCCAGTGTGTGAAAGGCATCACTCATCGTCCCTTTGCCTGGCTCTGCTGCAGCCAGGCTGAAGGGAGGGTCATGACCCCAGACATGAACAGGGAGGTCCCAGAGGGTCCCTTGGGGACTGGAGATCAGGGATCTGGAAATTGTCCCTGGGATGAATCAGCTCTCATGCCTGCGTCCATGGAATGTGGGGAGGGTGCAACCAGCCTTGGTGTGTGTGTGTGGGGGGTGGTAGGGTGTGGAGCTGCTGGGCTCAACTTCTCAAAAACTCCAGAGGCCCTGTTGCCTGGAGGAAGGGATGCAAGGGGCCCACATGGGGGGAGATCAGATAACAGGCTGGGGGGGAGGGTGCTGGAGGAGGACAGTGCAAGGAGCCTGGCCAAGTGACTTCAAAGCCCAGCCCTGCCCCTTCCACCCACACAGGGAGGGGCCTGAGGAGGCCGTGCAATCAGCCCAGAGATGAGCACCTACTGTGTGCAGCACCTACTATGCATGGGGTGCTTTGCCTGGGTCCTGCTGTCCAGGAGCTAGCCAGATGAGTCTGAATCGAGGTGACAGGTGATCCTGCCTGACCCAGAGCCTGGGGGACCCCAGACGTAGGGCGAGTCTGTGAAGGAAAGAAATGGGATTTGCGGTTGGGTTGGATGTGTCTGTGGTGTGGGAGAGGGGGAGAGAGAGAAGTCCAGGACCAGGCCAGAGGCCTTTTCCTGAGGCAGAGGCAGAGGCAGAGGTGGGGAGCTTGCGGAAGGGTAGGGGCCCAACATCAGTTTTTGCTGGGCATGTGCTAGGAACTTTAGGGTGCGATGTCTTTGTAATGCGGTAACCATAATCTCTGTAAGAAATACATTTTACAGGGGCACCTGGGTGGCTCAGTCAGTTAAGCGTCTGCTTTCGGCTCAGGTCATGACCTGAGATCCCAGGTCCTGGGATCTAGCCCTGCATAGGGCTGCCTGCCTCCCTCTGCCTCTCCCCTCAGCTTGTTCTCTCTCTCAAATAAATAAATAAAATCTTTTTTTAAAAAAGATTTTATTTATTTATTCGACAGAGATAGAGACAGCCAGTGAGAGAGGGAACACAAGCAGGGGGAGTGGGAGAGGAAGAAACAGGCTCCTAGTGGAGGGGCCTGATGTGGGGCTCGATCCCGTAACGCCGGGATCACGCCCTGAGCTGAAGGCAGACGCTTAACCGCTGCGCCACCCAGGCGCCCCTCAAATAAATAAATAAAATCTTAAAAAAGAAATACATTTTCCATAATGATCAGTATACATATAAGTAAACAGAGTTTCTCGCAGCAATATTTACCCTTCCCACGTGTGATGTACTCTGACAAATCAATTTTTTATTGTATTTCATTTTTAAAAAGTGCTAATTGTGACTTTATCAATGAGTCACCCCCTGAAATTTGAAAACCACTGTTCTGGGTTCTAGAAGCTTGGGCTTATTACTGCCCTGGGGAAGTCAGGGAGACCAGGCTGGAGTGACTGGGTGGGGGGCGAGGTGTGGATGGCTGGGGAGACCAGGGGGAGGCAGGAGGTGGAAGCCTGAGGACCCCTGTGGGCATGATGATGTCCTCAGGGAAGATGTCCAGGGCGGGGTGGCTGAGTCCGTGGCGGGAAAGCGGCCGGAGCAGGCACTGCTGGGCAGCAAGGCTGTGTGAGTGTGGGGCAGGGGTGAGTAGGCTGCAGGGTGGCAGGGGGCAGGCCCCCCTCTTACCTCTACCCCTGCAGAGGTTGGCCTGGATCTGCAGCACGGATCTGCAGCAGGAAGTGATACGTGGGTCATGCCGCACCAGGGACCTTGGCTGTTACTGCCTCTGAGGGAGTGCCCCCCCACTCCTCCCCAGGGTGGGTCCGCGGCTGAACTAGGTCCTGGAGGAACCCGACTCCTTCTCCTTCCGCTCCATCATCTTTAGCATGTTGGCTTTTATCCCCCAGGATGACAGCCTCAGCTGCACATACTGTAACCACACAGAGGCAGGAAGAATTGGCAAGGGCAAGGCCTCCCGGCAGAGCTCCCTTGCCCAGAACTGGTCGCACGGCTCCTTTCTCTGCGCAGGAATTTGCAAGCGCAAGCATCCACCGAAGGAGAACCGGCGAGCGGTGGCTGGAGGTCGCTAGCTCGCCTCCTGAGGCTGGCACCTTGCTGCACCGGCAGAAAGATCAGGGTTCTGTTAGCCAGGGGTGGGGAATGGTCGGCAAGTAACGGCTCTGCCGTGTTAGGACGAGGGTGACGTCGGCATTCTTCACTAACGCCACGGTCTGGCGAACGCCCCGTCGTTACTGACAACGGCGGGACCCCAGAGGGGGCTTCAGAAGCGCCCCGTGTGTCCGTTGGATGGATTATGGGGGAGACAAGGCAGGAGCAAAGGATCGGAGGATATTCACCAACCTGAGCCACGTGTTTTAATCTCGTATCGACCCATCGGGCTGTCAGAGGGCCCTGCTCCAGAAGCCAGTAAAGCCAATCCAGAGCCCTGCTTCTTACCCCATTTCCCCATGTTCTCTGGGATTCTCCAGGGATGCTCAAGAAAGCTTAACATCTTGCACATGAGGAAACGGGCTTGGTGAGGGGAGCTAATTCAGGATGCCCGAGAGGCGTTATGGTGGCTTCTTTGCACTAAGCATGGGCCTCTACGTATAATAATAATATTATGACAATAATCTAACGGTTGTCCCTCTGCGCCAAGCCTTGTTCTGAGCACATCACAAATATTAACACACACCGAACGTGCAGGTGTGAAGCGTTATATAGGTAGACAGAGTACACGGAGTAGGTACAGTGTGACGGGTAGACCCTGGCGTTGGCACCATTACGAAGAGGAGGAAGCTCTTAGAGATGAAGTGGTTCTCCCAGGTCAGTGGTTCTCAAGTGGGGTGATTTTGCCCCTCAGGGAACGTTTGGCAGTATCCAGAGACATTTTTTGTTTGTCACAACTTGGGGGAGGGAATGCTACTGGCCTCTAATGGGTAGAGGCTGGGGAGGCTCCCCAGGACAGCCCCTCACACCCCAGGACTGTCTAAGGCAAAATGTCAATAGTAGCAAGGTTGAGAACCCCTGCCTTAGAGACGCTCGAACCCGCCACCCCAGAGGCACGTATGAGAACGTTCACAGCAGCAGTGAGGAGTAGTCCCCAAGCTGGAGATTGCACACTCGTCCATTAATGGTGGGGCAGGGGTGCCTGGGTGGCTCAGTCAGTTAAGCATCTGCGTTCGGCTCAGGTCATGATCTCAGGGTCCTGGGAGCGAGCCCCGAATTGGGCTCCCTGCTCAGTGGGGAGTCTGCTTCTCCCTCTGCCTCTGCCTCTTCCCCTGCTTGTGTTCGCTCTCTCTCAAATGAATAAATAAAAGGTCTTTGAAAAGAACAACTGTTTTAAGGGTGGGGCAAATGCACGTATAGTAGTTATTCACGTAACGGACAAAATTAACAAACACTAGCTACCTTTGTCAAAATGGGTGAATCTCGCATCAACATTGAGTGAAAGAAGAGGGTCACAGAAGGATACGGGTTGTAGTCTTCCATTTATAGAAAGTTCAAAAGCAGACAAAGCCATATAGATAAAGTAGATAGATACATACATGGATGCAAAACGCTGGGGGAAAAAAACCCACAAAAAAACTACAAAAAATCAGGAGATCAATTTTCTCTCAGTAGGTTGGAAGGGGAAGGATAGGAAGGACCCACAGTTGGCTTCTAAGGGACTAGTAATGTTCTATTCCAGAACTTAGTTGGCAGACACAAATATTCATTTTATTTTATTCATGTTTTAAAAAGATTTTATTTACTTGAGAGAGAGAGAGCAGGAGCAAGGGGAGGGGCAAAGGGAGAGCAAGAGGCAGGCACAGGGAGCCTGATTCGGGGACTGGATCCCAGGACCCTGAGATTGTGACCTGAGCTGAAGTCAGATGCTTCACCAACTGAGCCACCCAGGTGCCCCTTATTTTTGTTTAGAAGTAAACACACATACATACATGCAGTCGTTGACATGTAGGGTTTCCCGGGAGACCGACTCTGAGCTGGGATCCGCAGCACGAGAGGACGGTCAGTGGGGAGTGTTCTCTGGGACACGAGTGTGAGGAAGGAGGGGGCAGGGGTGCTGGAGAAGCTGATAGGGTTGCAACAGGGGCCTCAGTCCATCGGATGGGGAACCTGGAACTGGGCTGGCCCTTCTGGGTTGTCCCAAACTGAGGCATGGAGCCAGGCTCTAGTGCCTCTTACTGGCCAGACACGGAATGTGGGCTGCCCCTCGGAAAGAAGCAGGAGCTCGAGCAAGATGGTTCTCTACAGCTGAGGGTCTCGCCCAGACAGAGGCTCAGCTTTAAGCCACGAGCCACCAACACTCCTGGCAGCCGGTGGAAAGAATGCCTCCATTCTGAAGAGGAGATCTGGGTGGCAAATTGGAGCATCCACTCCACTTTTCTACCTAACATCGATAGGTACTGACAATTCCACAATAAAAATTTTTTAAAAAGATTTTATTTATCTGAGAGTGAGAGAGAGTATGAGTGGGGGGGAGGGGCAGAGGGAGAGGGATGAGCAGACTCCCCACTGAGCTGGGAGCCCGACCTTGGGCTCGATCCGAAGACTCTGGGATCGTGACCTGAGCCGAGGGCATATGCCCAACTGACTGAGCCACCCGGGCGCCCTTCCACAAGAAAAATTTTAAAAGGGCTTTTTTTTTAACGTAAACTCTACACCCAACATGAGACTCGAACTCACGGCCCTGAGATCAAGAGCTGCATGCTCTTCCGAGCCAGCTAGGCGCCCCTCCACAACAAAAATTTAAAGGAAAATCTATTAACGTAATATGCCATATTAACAAATTACAGAAGAAAAAACACTAGATGGAATTCAACACTTGTTCGTAATAAAACTTTTGTGATCCAACTAGAGATAAAAGGGAATCATCAACCGGATATAAGAAGACTGCCTGTAACAAATACCCAAGTTAATTGGAAAAATTCCCTGCAAAGAACCAAGAGGAAATTTTAGTGAGTCTGCTGGATGTAAGACCAAGCTGCAAAAAAGTCAATAGCATTCTGACAATAAAAGCAATGACCAATTAGAAAGTATAATTCGTAAGAAAAGAGTCCATTCTCTCATACATCAAAAAAAGTAAGGTGCATAGCCTAAATGCCTGGAAAAGATGTCCGAGTTCCTTCTGGAATAAATGATGGGACTTAATTAAAGGATGACGGAGGTGGCCTAAACAAGGAGACAGATACTATGTCATACCGTAGTTAAGGTGCATGTTAGACCAGACATGGAAGGACAGCTATTGTCAGAGCCCACTGAGATGAGGAGCCCAGAATAGGCAAATTTACAGAGACAGAAGGTAGAGTAGAGGAGCTGTGGGGGAGGGGAGATGGGGAGTTATTGTTCAATGGGTACATTAAGTTAATTAACTAATTAATTAAATTTAATTGTTTGTGATGATGAAGAACTGCTGGAAATGGACAGTGGCGGTTCTACAACATTGTGAATGTACTTAATGCCACTGAATTGTACAGTTAAAAACGGTGAAGGGGCACCTGGCCGGCTCAGGCGGTAGAGCACGGGACTCTCGATCTCAGGGTTGTAAGTTTGAGCCCCACGTTGGGTGTACAGATTACTAAAAAAAAAAAAAAAAAAAAAAAAAAAAATAAAAAAGAAAA
>NC_048229.1:37099369-37114452 GCF_002007445.2 Ailuropoda melanoleuca | reverse complement strand
AAAAAAAAAAAAAAAAAAAAAAAGTTAAAATGGAAAATTCATGTTCTGTTTATTTTTATCACAATAAAATAAAAAGCCTCGGGCAATGACTTCTGAAGGAAATGTGCAAAAGAAAAAAAATCAGATATACATAAAACGACATGGATATGTGTACAAAATGTAATGTTGAGTGAAAAAAGCAAGTTCCAAAAGGTACATGAAGTATGACATTCTCAGTGAAAATTAGGATTCTCTGTGAAAATTTGGCCAGGTGTTATAGATACTCAAAATCATGGTAATTTAAACAAGGTATGAGTTTCTCTCTCTCTTAGGTAAAATTCTGTTGTGGGCTGGTCAGGTTGGGCACGGTGGCTCTGCCACTGTCTAGGGTCTAGGCTGCTTCTGGCTTCTCATTCTGCCAAACCTATGACGTGGCTCTTGTCCTCATGGCCCACGATGTAGCTCCAGCTATCACATCCACCTTCCCAGAAGTAGGAATGTTGAAGAGGAGATGGAAAGGGCGTGCTTCCCCTCGCCTTAAGGTCATATGTCAGAAGTTGCACTTTCTCTTACATTCCATTAACCAGAACTTGGTCACATGGCCACACTTGGCTACAAGGGAGCTTAGGAAATGTGGTTTTTATTCCAGGCAAACTTGTGACTGGAGATATAGAGGAAAGGGACATTGAAGGACATTGAGTAGTTAATCCCACACTGTCCATGACAGAGATTGTTAAATTCATCAGTTTTCTCAATATCCATTTTCCCTTTTAGTAATACAAGCCCCCAAGTTTGAGCTGGCCACCCAGCCATAGACTACATTTCCCAGGCTCCTCTGCAGCTAGATGTGACCATGTGATTAAGTTCAGGCCAATGGGATGTGAGTAGAGACTTTGGGAGCAATTTCTAGTTCATCTCCTTAAAAGCAAAGCCAATCTCCTATACTTCCCCTTCTCTGCCTCCCCACTAGATGGGAAATAACAGTTTCAAGATTTATTATATTTTTTTAAGAGAGAGAGAGGGAGGGGGTTGGGGAGGGTAGAGGGAGGGGAAGGGAGAGAATCTCAAGCAGACTCCCTGCTGAGCATGGAGCCCCAGGCAGGGCTCGATCTCACAACCCTGAAATCAAGACCTGAGGCGAAATCAAGACCTGAGCAGAAATCAAGAGTCCGATGCTTAACCGAGTGAGCCACCCAGGTACCCCCAGGGGGATAGCAATTTCAGTAACTTCTTTGGACCTCGAGATTGACCTAGAAGGGTCCATGTACCACATGCTGAAGGTGGTAGAACTGAGAGATCAAGGATCAGAGCCATCTCCCCTTCCCGCGCCGCCCACCAACCTGTAAAACATTCGGTGGGAGATAAGCTGCCACGTCGCTCGTGATGTAACAGCCCATCTTCATCTGAATCAATATAGAAATTGATACCAGAAGTGGGGTGCTGATGGGAAAAATAGAAGTCTAAGAGGTGCGGCAAGTGGCAGAGACCAGCTGCGGTGGGATGAGAAGCTGGTGACTTTTATTAGGTCAGGAGAAAAAAACAACTGCAGAACTCTCTTCTTGGACAACGAGGTTAGCAGGCTGCTGTTCACGGGAGCCTGGTGCTCCGTGGTGGTGGGAAGCCTGCCCCTTTCTGCCTTTTTCCAATAGCCTCGGAAGAGGGATGAGATCGGGCAAGAAGTGGCCAGTTTGTAAGCAGAGATGGAAGGAACTGCACTCCGCTGGGGGATCCTTCTCTGCCTGTGGCCTCTGATCCAAAATAACTCGACTCCAGACCCTGGCCACCGAGAGAAGAGTTAGAAAAGCAAGCGCCCTGTGCTCCTGCCATTCAGATCCCTTCTTAAAAGCTTTGGGACAATGTCTCCAGGAGACGGTGGAAGGCTACCCCACTGCAGACTTCATATGGAAGATGCTGGCCTCACACCCAGATTACTAATTCCGATGGCTTCAAGGTCGCGGCCTTTCACTGGGGGAGACAAGGTTGGGCTGTTGAGTCAGAGAGATAAAAAAGGAGGTTCGGGGGCGAGGCTACAAAGAACCAAATGGGGCACTCTGAAGAAAAGACCATGGCAGGTCTGAGGCTTCAGGCTTTATTTTACTTATTTATTTATTTTAACAGATTTTATAAGTAGTATTTATTTTTTTGAGAGAGGGAGCGCGAGTGAGAGAGCGAGAGAGTGCAAACACGAGCCGGGAGGGGCAGAGGGAAAGGGAGAGCTATCTCGGGCCTGCTAGGCTCACTCTTCTCTGCAGTCCCCTCCATTGACCCTTGGCCAAGGCAACCTTGTAGCCAAATTATTATCAGGCGGACCCCCCCCCCAAGATGGTGAGACCAACCTGCAGTAGTGGCCTCGGTTAGGGCCCCCAGGGTCCAGGACTTAGCCAGTTAAAGCAAACCCCATTAACCAGAATGATCTGCCCTAGAAAGCCGTGTGGCTTCCTAAAGTTTCTAGACGAACCTTTGTGTCTGGCCTGAGACATCAGCTTAGGGCCAGCACCTTCTGGTCACCAGGCTGAAGCTGACTGGAAACACGTGTCAGGGCACAACACACAGGAGAATAATCCCAGAAGGGATGCGTGGGAGCCCTGCAAGCAAAGACTGCATCATTGTGAGGATGTGACATGCGCCCATCATGCAGGAAGGCTTGACAGGACCCCCAGGGGTCCCCACCCCAGGCTTGCCAGGCCAGGCCAAATGGTTCAGTTCAGGCCCTGTTTTCAGAGGGAATGCACGAAGCAGGCAGTTCCAAACACTTTGTTTACCATGAGGCCATTCCGTCCACCTCATGAGCCCGGACGGCAGGTGAACGAATTGAGGGCTGGGGTCACCTCCTGCTGTCGCCCAGTCAGCTCAGTCAGCTGTGACCGGTTGGAGGGAGAGACATCAGGGGTAAGAGCAGAGTTTGCGTTCAAAGAGGTCCAACAGCTTAGAAGGGCAACAGCAGGCATCCCTCTGTTTTTTTCAGCTGGGGAGGCCGGCAACGCTCCCGGGAGAAGTTCTGAAAGACGCAGATCACCAATGTCTCTCCCCCAACTCTGGTACGTCCCCAGGGGCCACGGTTGTGTTTCTCCTTTTTTGTTACAACATCAGTGTGGCTCATTCGGTAATCATCACTTTACATTGTTTTCCCAAACTTTTTTTTTTTAATCGAGGTAAAATTCACATAATATATTGTACTCCACTTCCACCATTTAAAAATGTACAATTCAGGGACACCTGGGTGGCTCCAGTGATTACGCCTCTGCCTTCAGCTCAGGTCATGATCCCGGGGTCCTGGGATCGAGCCCTGCATCGGGCTCCCTGCTCAGCCGGGCGTCTCCTTCTCCCTCTGCCCTGCTCCTGCTCTCTTCCTCTCTCTCAGTCTCTCTCTCTCTCAAATAAATAAATCAAATCTTTAAAAATGTACAATTCAGTGACTTTCGGTATATTCACAATGTCATACAACCGTCTTCACCATACAGTTCCAGAACACATGGTCCCTCCATAAAGAAACTACCGTAGGGGCGCCTGGGTGGCACAGCGGTTAAGCGTCTGCCTTCGGCTCAGGGCGTGATCCCGGCATTACGGGATCGAGCCCCACATCAGGCTCCTCCGCTATGAGCCTGCTTATTCCTCTCCCACTCCCCCTGCTTGTGTTCCCTCTCTCGCTGGCTGTCTCTATCTCTGTTGAAAAAATAAATAAAATCTTTAAAAAAAAAAAAAAAGAAACTACCGTAAAGCACTCTCCCTCCCCCCACTTCCTCATTCCCTGGCAACCACTAGCCTGTTTTCTGTCCCTATGGATTTGCCTATTCTGGCAGTTCGTGGAAATGGAATCATACCACATGTTGCTTTCTTTCATCGAGCACAAGGTTTTCAAGGTGTGTTCATGAAGCGTGCCTCCGTATCTCATCCTCCCTCCCCACTTCCAATCCTTTTTCTGGCTGAATGATATTCCTTTGTATGGCTATATTTCTTTTTTTTTTTTTTAAGATTTTATTTATTTGTTTGACAGAGACAGCCAGCGAGAGAGGGAACACAAGCAGGGGGAGTGGGAGAGGAAGAAGCAGGCTCATAGCAGAGGAGCCTGATGTGGGGCTCGATCCCACAATGCCAGGATCACGTCCTGTGCCAAAGGCAGACGCTTAACCGCTGTGCCACCCAGGCGCCCCTGTATGGCTATATTTCATTTTGTTTATCCATTCATCGCTTGATGGACATTTGGGTTACTTCCACGTCTTAGCTATTATGAATAATGCTGCTCTGAACATTCACGTACGAGTTTTTGTGTGAAACGTTTTCAAGGCTCCTAGGTATATGTGTAGGAATGAAATTGCCAGGTCATACGGTAATTCTATGTTTAACTTTTTGAAGAACGTCAGACTGCCTTCCAAAGCAGCTGCACCATTTGACATTCCCACAGACCCACAGTGTCTGAGGTTCCAATTTTTCACATCAACACCAACATTCGTTATTTTCCACGCTTTTGCTCATAGTCATCTTAGTGGGTGGAAAGTGGTGTCTCATTATGGCTTTGATTTGCGTTTCCCTAATGACAAATGATGTTGAACATATTTCCGTGTATTTATCCACCACTTGTGTATCTTCTTTGCAGAAAGGAGTATCTATTAGTGTTCTTTGCCCATTTGAAAACTGGGCTATTTTTTCAGGGTTGAGTGGTGAGAATTCTTTCTATATTCTGGGTACTAGGCTTTCATCACATAATGATTTGCAAATATCCTTAATGGTGTCCTTTGATGCACACTGGCTTCTAACTTGGAGGAAGTCCAATTTATCTATCTTTTTTGCTTCTGTGTCTCGTGCTTTTGGTGCCACATATAAGAATCAATTGCTAAATACAAGGTCATGAAGATCGACTCCTATATTTTCTTCTAAGAACTTTATAGTTTTGGCTGTTAGATTGAAGTCTTTGATCCAGCGTGAGTTGATTTTTGCATAAGGTGTGAGGTAAGGATTCACTTTCATTCTTTTACATATAATCATCCAGTTGTACCACACCATTTGTTGAAAAGGCGATTCTCTTCCCATTGGATGGTATTGATACCCTTGCAGAAAATCAATTGACTGTAGACGAGTTTTTTCCTGGACTCCCAATTTTATTCCATTGATCTATGTCTATCCTTATGCCAAAACACTGTTTTGATTACCATAGCTTTGAACTAAGTCTTGAAACTCAAAAGTGTGAATCCTGTAATTTTGTTCTTTCTTAAGATTACTTTAGCAATTGGGGCCCCTTGCAATTCCATATGAGTTTTAGGATAAGTTTATCCATTTCTGCCAAAAAAAAAAAGTTAGAATTTTGATAGGGATTATATTGAATCTGTAGATCAATTTGGAGAGTGCTGTCATCTTGACATTAAGTCTTCCAATCAATGAACCTGGGGTAGCTTTCCATTTATTTATGTCTTCTTTAATCTTTCTGCAATGTTTGATAGTTTTCAGGGCACAAGTCTTTCACTTCCTTGGTTAAATTTATTCCTATGTATTTTATTCATTTTGATGTTATGGTAAATGGAATTGTTTTCTTAATTTCATTTTCAGATGATCATTGGTAGTGTATAAAAATTCAAGTGAAGTGTGTATATTATTAATCTTGTATCCTGCAACTTTTCTGAATTCGTTTATTAGGTTATTAGCTCTCTAAGAGTTTGTGTGTATGTGTGTGTGTGTACTTTAGAATTCTGAATTATTTTAAAATTCTCCACACTTGATCTTAGCCAAAAGGCCAAGAAGCGATTATTTTAAAAGTCTCATTCAAACGTTTCATCCAGAAGGGCTGGATGCAATTAGAGACAAAAGCATTTTCACAGGAAAACATTTTTATGGCATCCATTTGGGTTTGCATCTCGGTTGTAGCATTTCTAATTTTGCGCTGACTAGGATTTTAGTTCTTTTATCTCTGCAGTAAGGGATTCTCTAGTGTCTTCTATGCTTTTTTCAAGAGAAAAACATTTTTATAGAAGTTAATGAGAAAGACATACCATGGGGCGCCTGGGTGGCTCAGTCGGTTAAATGTCTACCTTTGGCTCAGGTCATGATCCCAGGGTCCTGGGATCGAGTCCCCAAGTCAGGCTCCTTGCTCAGTGGGGAGTCTGCTTCTCCCTTTCCCTCTGCCTCCCTTTGCTTGTGCTCTCTCTCTGTCAAATGAATAAAAATCCTTAAAGAGAGAGAGAGAGAGAAAAACACACCATATCCTGGAGTTGGTCAGGATGAAAACCTGAATATGCAACAATTTTCAGAATCACTTAATACAACCCCCACACCTTTTGTCCTGATCATTTATCAACTGAGCAGCCTGGAGAAAATCACTGTCATTCTGAGGATTGCTGCATCGAGTAATCAAGCCGCCTTCCTGGGACGCACGTATCAGGGGAAAGAAGAGGGAAGCAGAGTTAGACTATGCGTTCATTGTTGCAAACTGCCACTAGTCAGGAAAGCAGAAGACAAGCCAACAGCAGTGCGACATCCCCCCAGAGGGGTCCAGAGTCCAACATGTTAGGACTGCCCAGAGGGGGGACGCATGGGTGGCTCAGTCGGTTAAGCGTCTATCTTCGGCTCAGGTCATGATTCCAGGGTCCTGGGACACAGTCCCTCATCCAACACCCTGCTCAGCGGGGAGCCTGCTTCTCCCTCTCCTTGCAGCTCCCCCTGCTTGTGCTGTCTCTCTTTCTGACAAATAGATAAATAAAATCTTAAAAAAAAAAAAAAAAGGAATGCCCAGAGGGGTCACGGTGCCTGTGATGGGCCCTCCCCCAGCTTGCAGCTCTTGGCAGGAATCGCAAGATAGAACCGCATTAGAAGTGAGGCTCTCCATCAGAAAGAGAGAGCTGAGCGGTAGCTTGATTTTAGACAGTTCCATCCAGAAAGAAGCCTTTTTCTGTGGGCATTCTCGCCTGACCCAGGTGGTCAGCCAGCGTCCATGATGTTTGCACAGCTTAGGGTCCCACAGAGGGCTCGTTTACATCTCCCAACGTCGCAGTGAAGCCCCGTTCCCTGAGTGGATGGATGCCTGCTTTCCACTGAGCGCAGTCCGTGCTGAGCAAGAAACAGTCCCCAGCAGACAGTGTCAGGGTTTGGCTTCGAGTCGGGTCCGGGCAATTAGGATCTGTGAACGCAGGAATCCAGAAAAGCCCGAGGCTCTTCTCCGGCAGCAGCAGAGCTCTGTGAAGAGCCAGAAGGTCTCGTTCCAAGTCCAAATGGGGAAAAAAGCTTTCCTAAGTCCTTTTTACCTTGTCAGTCTTAGAGCTCGAGTTGACCTCCTCAAAAATACACATGCCTTCAAGAGAGTGAGAAGACAAGCCACAGACTGGGAAAAAATATTTGTAAAAGACGCATCTGATAAACAACTGCTATCCAAGATATAGAGAGCTCTTCAAACTCAGTGAGAAAATGAACAATCGGATTCAAAAACGAACAAAAGACCAAACAGACATCTCACCAAAGAATGTATACAGATGGCAAATAAGTATGTAAGATGCTTGACATCATATGTCGTTGGGGAAATGCAAACTAAAACAACAATGTGTTGTGTGCGTGTGTGTGTGCACGCAAAAAAGGTGGTTTGATTAAAGCACGGGGACAGGACCCGTGGGAGAAAGAGCTACCACTACACACCTCCTGGAATGGCCCAAATCCAGAACTTGCAAGATCTCACAACCCTGGGATCGTGACCTGAGCCGAAATCAAGAGTCCGACGCTTAACCGACAGCTACCCAGGGGCCTTGGCAACAGGCTTTTCTAAGGCGAGGCCAGCTAGGTCAGCCCTTGGGGCAGTTATTGAATTGACGAGACCATCATGATTTGGGTGGTTGCACTGTAGTTATGCGGAGAATGTCCTCAGATGTCGAAAACACACACAAAAGAATTTTGCGGTGATGCTGGAAATGTACTAATTGTCTCGGGGGGAAAAGCTTTGTGCCATACCTACAACTTCTCTGTTACGTTTGAGATTGTTTCAAAATAAAAATGTATTTAAAAAAACAATATGGAAGTGGGGAGAATTGATGGGCGTGTGGGCTGAGGACTGGCCGTAAGCGGATAAAATTGGTGCTGGGGACTAGATACATGGTTAGAACACTCTTCTCTCTGCTTCTGTATATATTTCGAATTCTCCATAACAAAATAAAATGAGAAAAAACCATGTCAGCAAAGATGCCTTCGAAATGTGGTTATTTCTGGAAGGCGAGGGAAATGGCTTTGGAGGACACAATGCATTTGTCTTCTTGTATCTCTTCTACACACCAGTACACACTCAGAAAATGAGAAACGCAGATAAGCAAAATAAATACAAAATCACCACGACCAGAGATCACCACTGCAGCAACCCTGTAACACTGCAGCTAATATTCTTTTTTTTATTATTTTAAGTAAGCTCCATGCCCAACGTGGGGCTTGAACTCACAACCCTGAGATTAAGGGTCATATGCTCTATGGACTGAGCCGCCAGGCGCCCCTATAGTTAATAATCTTATTCTTCTGAATAGACATACATACGTATCTATACACACACGCACATCCAGAAGGTAATCCAGAATGTAAATAGTTGTATGTACGTGTGTGTATAAAGTGGTATCATTAACTTTGGCATACACACACACACACACACCATATAACATATGCCAAAATTAAATTATATGGCTGCTTTTGTTAAGGCAGTGGTCTCCACCTTTCCCTTCCTAGATGTTTCTCATATTCCTCATATCCAAATTCCCCCAGTTGACCCAAAAATACTGTCTAGAGCTGAATCGTCCAAACCAGTACCTACCCGAGGCCCAGACACTCCATCTGGTCATGACTCTTACGTTTGTTTCAACCTGTCACAACCTTTTTTAAGAAACTGCCGAAACATGCTACCTCTGGGTGTGTCCGGGGGCTTCCCTGCCTGTGTGCTCCTTCAAGGGCAAGAACGGGGCGGAAGGCCTGACCCCTCCAATGAGCAGTTCAGCCTGGAGCACATACAGTAAAGGCAACGGCACGTTTCACGTGCGTCACATCAGAAGATCTAGAACATCCAGGGGCAGCCGGCTGGTTCCACTGATAGAGCGAGCGACTCTTGATTTCAGGGTTGTAAGTTCAAGCCCCACATCGGGTATAAAGATGACTTAAAAATAAAATCTTAAAAGAAAGAAAAGATGACCTAGAACATCTCACTGACCCACCAGCCGTGAGTTAGCCATGACGCTGGACTGGCGTGAGGACAGCCTGATCCTGGCTCCCACCTAGAAAGTCACAAGTGTGGTGTCACCGTGATGCTGTACCCACCCTCACTGTCTGCCTAAGGCTTTTGACCCTGACTGATAATCTTTGTCTGAAGCGATGATTTCCTCAAGGTTTGGGAAAGAATACTGTTCTCACTCTTCCCTTCTTTCTACTAAAACCCCTTCTCTTGGGAGTTTTCTTCTGTAGTTTCCCCTCCCCCACTGGGATAATTTGTTGCTTTTAAACCAAGGAGTAACCAGTAACGTGGTATTTCCAACTTCAAAGATCTGAGGCACTTTTGGCAAAATAATAAAATTTATTACATATGATCGGCAGATAGTTGTTGCTGATATATTATTCTCTCCATGTTTGCGGAAAATTTCAAAATAAAAAATAATTTATACACCATACAATCACAGGGGTCCTTGAGAATCTCCACACATTTTTTGAGCTGGTTGGCTCTCAGCTGTGAGACCTGGTCCCAGCCTTGAAGCTGCGGGGGATTAAGTTTGCCACCCACGGTGGCTGGAATTCTCCCATCCATAAGGGGGAGATGGTACTTCAGAGATGAGCGGTCTTCTCTAAAGGGACTGATAAAGCCCCCTGGAAGCAGAAAGGAGAGGAGACAGGGCAGAGGGGACTGGGGCTGAATCAGAGGGCCTCCGGGGGGAGGACTGCCCTATAACAGCAGTAGGTAGCTCTGAAGAAAGAACTTTCTTCTAGTACTTTCCAAACCTGAAGAGGGGGCCCGGGAGGACCATCAAAGGGATCCTGGAGTACCCAGGATGCCAGGGAGGTACGTGCCCTTAGTTAATGAGAAGTCCTGGCCAATGGTCCCCAGTCCTGGAAGGCACTGGTCAGGTTGTTGTGCAAGGACAGCCCTCCACTAAGATAGCCGGGCCTGCACCACCACACTGGAGTTGGTCACACGAGCTCCATAGTGACCAGCCCAGAACTGCGTGTCCTGGCCCCAGTGTTCGAAAGACACAAAGCGGACGCCCATCTTGATGTTGGAGAACACGTGGGTGACCTGTAGGTAGAGAAGAGATCAGCCGTGTTATGCCACAGCCTTCTTCTCGAAAGCTGAGCCTGGGGCCTTCTGGCTCAGCAGAATCATATGGTTCCTCGTCCTACTTCCTGTGCCCTTGAGTCTGGGTGGGTGGGTTTTATTCATAACCAGGAGCGTGGCGGAAGTGATGCTGAGTGACTTCCACCAAGCGACTTCCAAAGCTAAGTCAGAAAAGGCAATGCAGCTTCTGTTGGTTTCTCTAGAACCTTCCTGGTGGAATCCTGAGGTACTAGTAAGTCGAGGCTGGCTGTCCCGAGGCAGCATGCTGCAAGGAAATCCAAACCAGCCCTCACAGAGAGAGCCCACATTGAAGCTCTGGGACTAAGTGAAGCCACCAGCTGCTGTACATACACATGTACACACACACACACACACACACACACACACACACACCACCAGGCCCTTCGGCTCCAGCCATTGTCTGAAAGCAACTGCCCAAGAGACGGGAGCCAGAGGCATCCCCAGTAGAGCCCTCCTTATAGAAACCACAAGATGGAACAGATAACCTTCCCAGGCCCACCACCCTCTCCCCGTGCCCCTGCCAGAGACTCACCTGAAAGCAGACATCGTTGTTCCACTGCTGGATGGGGACGGGCATAGCAGAGAATTTGTCCAGGACAGTCTGGTTAGCATCTAGAAGTTGGACAAGGAGTCGGTACATACAGCCACTGTCGTGTCGGGCTCCCCACCTGTGGGAGGAGGGAGGCCTTGAAGGCTGGACATGCCCACCTCGTCTCTCTGGGTGTCTGCCTCCCTCCGCCCCAAATGGCCTCCCCATGCATGTAAATCCAAAACACAGCCCTCCGCTCAGTACAACCCGTGTCACCTGGGAGTCTGGCCCCACCACAGACCCAGTGACTCAGAACCTGCATTAAACGAGGTCCCCAGTTGGTCCACAAGCACATGCATTCTTGAAGCAGTGACGCAGAGCAGTGCCCTTAAGTCACCTCCTCCCATATTATTAAGGTGACAATGGAAATTGCTCATTCTACGTGTAAACAGTGGCAAAAGATGTAAGTAATTTCCAGTGGGTATGTTGACATTTTAAAGTACAACTTTCCTATCAGTCATTGAAAAGGACCATGGGAGGGGCACCTGGCTGGCTCGGTTGGTGGAGCATTCGAGGCCCACATGGGTAGAGAGATTACTTAAAAATAAAATCTTAAAAAAAAATAAAACATAAAAAAATAAAAGGACCACAGGAATCTAAATATATTTAGTCATGATAGGATACCCAGCAACATTAAAAAAAACTACAACAACAACACCACAAAAACATCCAATGTCCATCGACGATAAATGGATAAATTACAGTATATTTACATAACAGAATACTATACAGCAATGAAAGCAAACTCATTGCAGTGACACAGAAATAGAAATCAATTTACAAACATGTAGTTGAAAGAAGCCAGATACAAAAAATATACTGTGGGACTCTCTGTAAGTACAGAAATGGACAGAACTTATCTATGGTAACAGAATTCAAGATGGCAGCTACCCCTGGGTGGGTAATGATGGGAAAGGAGGTGGTAACACGGATGTGTTCACTCTGTGATAATTCAGAGTCACATCCCTAAAATACATCCACTTCAAATGAATGAATTAATTAAATATGTAAACTTAAAAACATATGTACGCTTTTGATGCTAGAAGTTAAAAGTTTAACTCAAGGGTAATGGGCTGTAAAAATACACAAGTTTCTTCCCTCAGAGACTTCACATCATTCTACTTCTTAGACTTAGATGTCTGCTCTACTTCTCCCACACAATTCTGTCCTCGTGTAAAAGGGACATATTCTGATTTTCTTCTGCCCGGTCAAAAGACTGCCCTTCCATACTGCGCTTGGCCAACCACATACCAAAATACACATGTGTAAACGGAAATTAAAATTTTTTCCCGTGACCATAAAGATCTAAGTGTTAACATTCTCCTTTGGGACTGAATTATTACCCAGTAGTGGCTCCCAGACTTGCCTGCAGACTGGGATCATCTGGAATGTTGAAAAGATATTGTAATGCAAAGAATGTAGCCCGTCCGGAGGTATGGGGGGCACTTGCTCTGTTTCTGGGAGGTCCTCTCTGGACCCTTGGACTCCTATGGCTGCCAGAAGTATCTTTGTTTGCCTGGGGACCTTGGGTCATACTGGATAGCGTACCAACGTGCTTCCAGTGGGGGCTGGCTACACCCACACAGACAGTCTCACCATGGGGGCTGGCCACTCCAGAAAGACCCAACAACGTGGCATAGGAAATGTCACGTGATATCAGCTGACCAGGAGTCCCAGATTCACCACGGGATGAAGCCCCAGTAGACATTCTGGGCAATGAAGATCAGGGGCGCTTCCCTGGTCGGCAATATTCCGTGTATATTGTCACACGGAAGCCGGGGCAGGATTGCATCCTGACTCTGTGCCGAGAGAGCAACAAAAGCTCTGTGTTTGGTACTTCTTTTTTTTTTTTTAAGATTTTATTTATTTATTTGACAGAGACAGCCAGCGAGAGAGGGAACACAAGCAGGGGGAGTGGGAGAGGAAGAAGCAGGCTTCCAGCAGAGGAACCTGATGTGGGGCTCGATCGCACAACGCTGGGATCACACCACGCCGGGATCACACCCTGAGCCGAAGGCAGACGCTTAACCACTGTGCCACCCAGGCGCCCCCTGTGTTTGGTACTTCTGTTTCGATGCTGCCCTAGCTCTTCTTCCCTTGGCTCATTTTTGATCTGTTATGTTTTCCTTGTAATGAACTGTAATCATGCAATAGTTCAGTGAGTTCTAGGAGTCTTCCCAGTGCTTTACGAAGGTGAGGGTGGTTTTGGGGTCCCCCAGACTTGCAGCTCATGTCGAAGTGAGTCTGGTCTTGGGGACTGTGCCCTCTGACTTTGCAGTCAGCTCTAAACTTCTCAGATACGGAGACCCGGCTCTCACCCACGGGCACTCTGATTTAACTGAAATGGGGTGTGACGTGGGCACTGGGAGTTTTAAGTGTTCCTCTGTAATGAACAGCAAAATTTGGGAACCACTGACTGTTACAATCAAAGGGCACACCGCTGACCAAAACAATACAAATATGTTAAACAGTTTGATAATTAATGACTAAATTAAAAACAATTTTATTGTAAAACATATCTCCTAATGAGATGGATTTGCAGAGTGGGGGTAAGTTATGGTGTCTTTAGTGAAAAGTGAATTTGGGGGCGCCTTGGTGGCTCAGTTAAGTGTCTGACTCTTGATTTCGACCAGGTCACGATCTCAGGGTTGTGGGATTGAGCCGCACGTCTGGCTCCGCACTCAGACAGGAGTCTACTTGGGATTTTCTCTCTCCGTCTCCATCCGTCTCTCCTGCCTCTCTCAAATAAATAAGAAAATCTTAATAAAAAAAAAAAGTGAGTTGAGGGGCGCCTGACTGGCTCAGTCAGTAGAGCATGCAACTCTTTTAATCTCAGGGTCATGAGGTCAAGCCCCGCGTTGGACATGGAGACTACTTAAAAACAAAACAAAAAGACCAAGTAAAAGTGAATTTGGTAAGGCTGAAATTTCAAGCAGTCAGTTTGCCGAACTCTCCCGGAGTCTGTACACCTGAGGCGGGCCACAGAGCCTAGTGAGGGGTTTGCTTTTTCTGGAAAACTGGAGGACACTGAGAAAGGGACCAGACAAGGACAGCCATACGATGTTGCCACCAGAGATGTGATGTGTAGGTGGTAATTTTAGAACCAGGGAACACAGCTGCAGAGATCTGGAACTGCCTCCCTTGAAATGATCTGGGTCACGTATCCCTTGGAAAGTCTTCGCGTACACACGCCCTCGTTTCAAGACCATCACTACAGAGCGTCAGCTCTGCCGTCAGAGGAGTCTGGGCCTAATTCCAGGTCTCACCATTCCCTAGCTGTGCCACCAGAGCAAATCTCTTCCCCTTTCTGAACCTCTTGATTGCTCCCAAAGCTCTGAAAAATCTGAGGTCTTGAAATACACGTTCTCAGAGGATCAAGGCTCAAAAAAAAAAAGCCTGAAAAAACACAACTAAAACAGTTCACCCTTATAAAGCACTGGCTATGTGCTTGACACGTAACCTTATCTTGTAAAGATGGGGAAACCGAGGCACACTGGGACTTGGCCAAAGCCACAAAGCTGCAGAGCCAGGGACTTGGAAAGTCTAGCTCCAGAATGTCAACTTAGCTAACTGTCCTACACTGCGTCCTCTAAGGCAAGGAGCATGTCATTCACAGACAAGAGGAAGCTGGGCCAAGTCTTCCGTAACCGGATCCAATCTGGCATCTTGCAATCCAGCTCCATTTGGGGGTGAGGAGAGGGGTTCAAGGGTTCAGTCATTCACCTCCCTGAGCTTCATTCCTTTATCTGTATAAGGGATTGTTAGGGGCGGCCTCAGTGAAGTCACCCACGCAATGGTCACGGCGCCTGGTCAGTGTTTTTGTCATCATACTCACCAATCAGAGACACAAATCTCAATCTTGCCACTATCTAGCAGCTCTGGCCACAAACCCTCCTCCTCCAGGTCCAACACCTGCTTTTTGCGACACCAGCTAGGAAAGAGGGAGAAAGGTCAATGAGAACAGGCAGGTCTTCCTCACAACGGGCCTGGCCCTGGCGGGTAGGGGCATTCACCTGAAGGAAGACACGAAGCAGGTCTGCGAGGGGGCCCCAGGCACCGTCGACCTGTTTACCTCCACCACCCAGCCGTCCCCACCGTGCTGCACCATCCATTTCCGGAGGCCTTCTGTGAAATACAGGAGGCTAGCGCCAAGGTCCTCGCCCGCCCACCCGCCGGCGGCCACCTCCCACCGGCCGCGGGGAAGCCCCGCCCCCGCCCCGCCCCCCG
>NC_048229.1:36881243-37096799 GCF_002007445.2 Ailuropoda melanoleuca | reverse complement strand
ACCTGCCCGGGCAGTTTGCAGATGTAGAAACTCTGGAACACTGAGGTGTTGGGAGGTAGGCTTCGAGATTAATTCCAAGGGCATTAAACGGTCACCAGCTTGGCTTCCATGCCCCCACCTCTCCTCTCCAGAGGCCACTGGCTGTATTCTGATCCCAGGAAAAGAAAGTTGACAGCGAATAGGCCCTTTGTTTGGAGGGAAGGTCGGAAGGAACAGGTAACTGGTTAAACCTTGCTCTCCAAAGGGTGGGGAGGTATCTGGACAGGTGCCAACTCCCAGAGGCAGTTGGGGATAATCCAGCCCTTTCTCAAGCTGTGATTCAGCCCTCCCTGGAATGCCCATTTTTCCTAGGGCAGGGGAGAAGCCGGGGTATCAGGCTCTCCCCCCTCCAGGCTCTCCCCCCAACCCAGCTTCTGGAGCGTCAACAACACACCCAGTAATAAACAAAAGCGCGACAGAACCCACAAACCTTCTTTGCCCACAAGAAGTAATTCCGCCAACTGAGACCACACGTAGACATAATCATGACCTTAAGAAAAGTTGGACCAGGGCCAGTTTTTAAGGTTAAACACACCAACAAAATAAGAGGTTTAAAGAATCCAAACACCAGGCTAACTTGAAGGAGACACACTTAGAAGCCTTTGAAAAGAAATAGGTTAAGGCAAGCAAGGGGCGCGTGCGTGCGTGTGTGTGTGTGTGTGTGTGTGTGCGTGTGTGTATGTGTGTGTGTGTGTGTTGTGGAGGAGACCTGAGGGAGAGCAGTGGGTTGGGAGGGTCTGAAGGGAGTGGGGAGGGTAAGGAGCAGGAGAGCCAGGAGGGGCTCCCTCCACCCAGAAGAATCCACCCTCCACCCTGTCTGCAGCCCGTGGGGACCTTGGGGACCGTCTCACTGGGATACCCAAAATAACAGATCAAATGAACATTCAAGCATGACAATGGTATTGTGGTGTTGCTAAAAAAGGGAGAGAAGGAGAGAGAACCTTATCTTTTAAAGATATACCTTGGAAGTATTTTTGGAGGAAATGCCAGGATGTCTGGGTTTGCTTTAAAATAATCCAGTGGGGTCGCCTGGCTGACTCAGCCAGTAAAGCGTGCAACTCTTGATCTCAGGGTTGTGAATTTGAGCCCCACGTTGGCTGTCGAGATTACTGAAAAAAAATCTTAAAAAAAATGAAATAAAATAATCCAGTGGGGAGGGGCTGGGTGGAAGTGTAGATTTAAAAAAAGATTGACCACAAATTGCACTAGCCTCAATCATCAGGGAAAAACAAGTTAAAATCAATTACTCCCACTAGAATGATGAAAACACAAAAAACTCAAGACAGAAAACCAGTGTGGGAATGTGGAGCAATTGACTGGAACCCTGTCCGCGGCCTGTGGTGATAGGGTGCTACCATGTTGGAAAATGGTTTGATGGCACCTACTAGAACTGAACGTGTACCAGTCACAGAAAGACAAAAACTGCAGGATTCCCCTCTTATGAGGTACCTAGTATCTAGTAGAATGGTGGGCATGGGGGGTCAGGGGCTGGGGAAATGGGGAGTTATTAATGGGTACAGAGTTTCGACCTTCCAAGAGGGAAAGAGTTCTGGAGGTTGGTAGTGCAATGGCGCAAAGGCACTTGACATCAAGGAACCGTATACTGAAAACCAGTTAAGGTAAATTTCAGAGACGCCTGGGGGGGCTCAGTCAGTTAAGCGTCTGCCTTCGGCTCAGGTCGTGATCTCAGGGTCCTGGGGTCAACCCCTGCATCAGGCTCCCTGCTCAGCGGGGAGTCTGCTTCTCCCTCTCCCTCCTGCTCCTGCTCTCCTTGCTCACGTTCTCCCTTTCTCAAATAAAATAAATAAAATCTTTTTTAAAAAAGATGGTAATTTTGACATTTTACTAAGATTCAGAGTTTTTCACAAATAAAAATATTAAGATTCCATTTATAAAAGCAATGAAAACTTCCAGGTGGGTCCAAATAAATCCAACAAAAGATAAGTAATACTTTATGGGAAAGTTTAGAAAACTTTATTAAAAGGTGTTAGGTGAAAGTTAACTAGTGACACACAAAAGAACAAATATTCTACACATCGCCACATGGACAAATCCAAAATCACGCCCTTGGGGCACACATGGCAGTGGAGGCTGGTGAACGCCATATACCATACATAGAACTTAAAAACACATAGAACAATGCTATATATATGATCGTTGTGGGGCAAACGTGTAGAAGGAGCTGTGGGGAGGAAGGGGATTGGAGGAGGGGAAGATGTGCAGCAGACCATTCGGGTTGTCAAAGCTAGGACTTGAAACCTGCCAGTCTTGGCTTCAGAATCCCTCTAGGCTCCACGCCAAGTTCATGGATTCATGGCACCTGCCTCTACCCGAGCCCGGAGTGCCAGCCCCTTGCTGAGCCTGACTCCTTCATCCAGTTCCTGCCCTGACCAGATGCCCCCGTGCAGCAGGTAGGATGTTGGCTCAGGAAAGTTCAACCGTTATCCCAGGGTAATCCTGACAGCCCTTGACCCCCGACCCATACGACAGAGATAGACTCCCCACAAGACAACCACCTCTCCAGGGCCACGGCATCCACACTAACACCAGTTCCCTCCACCAGATCTGGAGGCAGACGGACCCAGCACCCCTCCTCCTGAGCTAGGCAAGTCATCTGTCTTCTATCAGAAGCTCGGTTTCTTCCTGAATTAAATGTGGGCTGTCGCCTTTACTCTCCAAGTTAGACAACAGTTTCCTGCTGTGGCCCATAACAGTGATCATGCAGCAGCCCCATGCAGAACTAGTTAAAATGAACTATGACCCTGTGAGGAAATGCCACAGTTAATTTACAAATTCCACAAGCATTTATTGAGCACTGACTGTTTGCCAGGTTCAGTGCTGGGGAACACAGGAACAAAGGCAACAGGCAAGGCATTTATCCTCTTGGAGCTGAAAGCAAATAAGTAAAGATGTAAATAAATGAAGACTATAGGAAGGTGGTAAATACTATGGGAGAAGAAAAAAAAAAGCAGGGGAGGGGGGTAGAAAGTACCGGGGATGAGGCTAGAGTTTCAGGCAGGGCAGTCAGGCTCTCATGGAGAAGTTGACCCTTGAACTGAGATCTGAAGAGGATAAGAGATTAGATCATATCAGTATCTGGGGGAAGAGTACTCCTGGAAGGGAGAACAGCAAGTGCAAAGGCCCTGTGGCAGGAGCAAGGAATAATAAGAAGGCCTATGTGGCTGGAGTCCAGGGAGCAAAGGGGAGAGTGGTTGAAAACTCCCCCCAGAGAGGTGATGGGGGCAGGCTGTGGGGGCTTTGTCTTTTCCCCTGGTTAACAGAGCCACACAGGGCTCTGAGCTGGGGCAATGTGACCTGACTTAGGTGTTCACAGGCACCCTCTGCTGCATGTGGGAACAAGAGGCTATAGGGGGCATCAGAGGCAGGATGGTGCCACGCTAAAGGTATCAGGAGTGGAGTGTAGACCGGACAGGGGCACAGGCACGGTGTAGGGAGAAATGGATGCTTCTGGATAGATCTGCAAGTGGAACCGACAGGATTTGCTGGAGAAGGCCACACTTGGGGTGCGAGATCCACGCTGAGGTTGCGTGGGTCCCCAGTCAGGCATGTGTTTGTGGAATCCCTGTCTGCAGAAATGACTGGAAGTGTGGAAACCAAATTCATGACCCCAAATGAGGTCTGGCGCGTCAACACTCAAGATTCAGAATTGTGGGCACAGAAGAAGTACTTACGTATTTCCCTACTGCTCAACCTGTGCGGGTGAGATTCTTCAGAGTGCCCGGGTTCCGTCCTTTCATGTTCTTCAGCGCCAGACGTATCGTTTCTGGATAATCTAATAGCCCTCAGAGTGCAAGAGAGGGAGCCCTCTTCTATCACTCACCGTTCTTGGCGCTGCCCATCTTTAGTGCCATTTCTTTAGCTCTGGTTACGCCATGGCTCATGACGTTGCTTCATCCTTTGTGCTGCAGTGCAAACCTGCTTCTGGTGACTCTGTCAAAGGTTTGACTTGGGCTTCCCTGACGCAGACAACCAAGGTAATGCTTAACCGGCCGATGCAGGGAAATGCGAGTGAGAATTTTTCTGGTCCTGTGAAATGGTCCTGTTTGGAATTTCACAGCGGGAATGTAGACCTTATCTTCCCACCCGGTCTTCCTTACGCTCTTCAGGTCATAATGCCTACATTCCTAGAGCCTGTCAACCTTGACTTTCACATACCACACCCGGTGGGGACAAGCAAAACACAAAGAGGGGTCTCTCGTCCGCCCCACACCTCTTAACACGGTGGGGGCGCATTGCCTGGAAGGGCCCAGGGTGTGGTGGGCTCGGGACCTGGGTAGCTCTGGTAGAAAAATGGTTTTCCCATTTGCCAATTATGAAGAAGGCACTAGCTTGTTCTTTGAAAGCCTAGTGTCTTTTGGGGGGGGGGCAGCGGAGCTACAGGCGATGAATAACAGTTTCTGTGGTAGAAATAAAAAGATCCATAGATAGCAGAGAAAGAAATAGAGAAGTCCTCTCTGAAGGGATAGAGCCTTATTGTAAATCCAGATTTACTAAATAAATCCTTCCACAAAATACAATTTACTCAGTATTTACTAAACACAATTCTCAGATAAGAGCCAACTGTCCAGGAGCAAGAATTCCTGGCCCCTTAAAGGGAATTTTCTAGCTGGACTAAGAAGCAAACGGACACGAGACAGGTTAACAGGAGAAAATCAAATTTAACAGGTGCACATACAGGGACTCCATACAGACGTGGAAATTCCAAAGACACTCAGGCAAAATGAGGTCTGTGTGTCCTTCTGAAGTAAGGAGAAGGGGGTCAGGGTCTGGGGCTTCAGAGGAAAGCAATGTATTTCACGGGTTTGGTAATTAGAAGTTTGCCCTACCCCACAGATGGGTCACTCAGATAAAGTTCATCTCTGTTAATAACTGTCATTCTGGGAAAAGCCCCCAATTAAAATTTTTCTGTGTGATTAAGGGAGGGGCAAAAGTTTCTCTTGAGCTCACAGGATCTCAAGTGCCTTCAGCTCAAAATAATCCACAGGCCAATGCGGCACGTTCTGGGAAACCTGTTCTGAACCCCTTCACTATTTAGATGAGAATACAACTCAAGTGTTTAAATCATCTGTATTTTGGGGCACCTGGGTGGCTCAGTCGTTAAGCATCTGCCTTCGGCTCAGGGCGTGATCCCGGCGTTCTGGGATCGAGCCCCACATCAGGCTCCTCCTCTGGGAGCCTGCTTCTTCCTCTCCCACTCTCCCTGCTTGTGTTCCCTCTCTCGCTGGCTGTCTCTCTCTCTGTTGAATGAATAAATAAAATCTTTAAAAAAAATAAATCATTCGTATTTTGATCAGGAAGTATATGGTGGGGATTTCATCTCTATTCAGGCGTTTTCCTTCTTCTCTACTGTGTTTCCCGCCTTGTGGGTCTCCTTTCCTACTCACATGGAACCCCTCACTCCAGATATTTCCGGTCACCAAATGTGTGGAGGTTTTCCCCATAACGAGCAAGCTGGGTCCTAAAGTTTAACTCCGTTCTGACACTATCTACCCATAGATGCTGTCGGATCCCAAAGATTAGGGGCTCGGTTCCGTGAGACTGCCCCCCAACCTGGACCCCCGCACACTTCAGATGCCCACCCTCAAACTCAGATTATCATCTGTGCTGCTGACCAACCAGCTCTATAGATCATGGACTGGAGGTCCCAAAGAACCCCCCGCCCCCCGGGGGCCCTGGAGTTCCATTATTTTGCCAAAGCAGCTCCTAGAACTCAGGGAAACACTCAGCCCCACCGGGTACTTAAAGGAGGCGATGAAGGATACAGAGGAAGAACCAGATGGAGAGATATGCAGGGGGAGGTCTCGGAGGGTCCTGAGAGCAGGTGCTTCTCTCCCTGTGGAATTGGGATGCTTTACGCTCCCAGTGGTGACGTGTTGGCCCACCTGGAAGCTCTCCGAACCCCCGACTCCTGAGATCTTCTGGAAGTTTCCTCACATAGGGCACGAGCAATTATTAACACCATTGTGAGCTCCATTTCCAGCCCTTTCTTCTCTTTCTCTCCACCCAGAGGCACCTCAGCAGAACACGAGATATTCCCAGTGCTCTTATCACTTAGGAAATGACAAAGATTTTAGAAGCTCTGTGCCAGGAACCGGAGGCAGAAACCAATATAGAAATTTTCTATTGTCTCACAGGACAGTATGGTATGTTTTAAGTCATAAAACTAAAGCCTCCTTTATGTGGTTTAAAAAAAAAAAAAGCCCTCAGAGGACGGGTAGAGACTACCCAACCTTTGGCCTAGAACGGGGGGGGGGGGGAGGTTTTGGCCAGACTGTCCAGGGCCGCTGGAGGGTGGGGTGGAGTGAGTAGGTACAAGTCACCTGTGCTACCCCACCCCTCCCTTGGGGGCCAGGGGCTGGGGGCACAGCGCAATCAGAACTGTGGCTTGGACCCACGACTCAGCTCCAGCCCAAGGGGTGATGGTGGACAGGGGATGACCCAGGGCCCTGAACTTGTACTCCATCAGAGTGAATGAGAGGCTTCCGATATCAACAGGGCAGCCCTGTACTGGCAGCCGATCTGGTGGGGGCCCCCAGCTTGCCAGGTTGCCCTCCCGGAACTGGGGTCTAGCCACTGGGCCCCCGGACCCAACCCAATCAGGGCAAGAGTCCAAGAGTTCCTCAGGGCTTCTAGCCGACCCCACGTACATGGAGTGGGGGGGTGACATGGGTAGCGATGGAGTTTTGGGAGCCCCCTGAAGGGGTGAGAAAGAGGATGGGACCCACATGGGTCCCAGCCCAAAGTCAGGGTACCTCCCCAGACAGCACTGCTGTTGTAGCTTAGAGAATTTCGGGGAAGTGCTAGAGTGCAGCCTCCCCCCTCCCCCACCGCCCAGCTGGTCACAGGATGCTCTGAACAGGGTGTGAGAGAAACCGAAAAGTCTAGGGGCGCACGCCAAAGTTTCTGGTTAAAGAAGGGAAGAGATTGGCTGCCAGTTACTGAGAAGGGAAGGATGGGGAAGAAGCATGTGCAGGAGGGCTAGGGAATCAGGACTCAACTTGGGGGAAATGGCAGTTCAGAAAAGTGAAGCCCAAAAGCTCAAAGTAAGGATGCAAACCCATTTTGTCTCATCACCCGCAGGTAACATGCCCGCCCCAACCCAGCGCGGGGTAGCATTTTAAAGCCCGCCTGACATACTGCCTGGTGCTCAGGGGCTCATCAGTGATCTCAGTCACCCCACCATGGGCCTCCTGACTCCCTGTAGGGGGAACAGTAGGAAGCTCCGAAAGGTCTTGTGCCTCAGGCTGGTTGCGGGGTGGGGTGGGGGGGCGGGGATAGGCGGAGATCAGTGGCCTTGTGTCCAAACCTTAAATGTGTGCCCATGGATCTGCTTCTCCCCTCCCACTCCTGGGCCAGGCTTTCTGGGGGCTCCCTCCCTCCCCCTCCTCCTCCCTCAGGGAATCCCGGAACTGAGGGGCTTCAGTCCTGCTATTTTATCTGCATTGGTCAGAGCTCGGTGACCAGCCCTGCAAGGACCCCCATGCAAAGGTCCATGGGAAAGGCACTCAAAGAGAAGTGTCCCTCTGCCTGGGACACTGTGAAATGGTAACTGTGTGCCTGTCCACATCCCCGGGACTCAGGCATGCTCGAAGCACGGTCCCTGGGGGTGGTGACACGCGTGACCCAACTGTGGACTATACCCTAGGCCTGCCAGAGCCCCAGGCCAAGTTGGCCACTCATCATTCCCTCACACCACCTCCAACCTCCCAGCCAACCCTGTCTCAGCAAACGCACCTGCACAAAATCTATCCAGAGCCCGCCCCCATTTTCCCCCAACTCGGCTGCCACCCTGGTCCTGCCCACCCTCATCTCGTCTGGACCGTGGAAGTAGCTCCCTGATTTCCCTCTTCCCCTTCCCTCGCCCTCCCTGTCTGTTCCCAAAGCCAGAGGAACCCTGTGCTTACCTGATCATGTCCACCTCGGCTCAGAGCCCACCCCTGGTGCCCGCCCCCAAAGTCCTCGGTGAGGCCCCATGTGATCTGTCCCCAGGGACTCGAACTCAGCCTCTTGCGCTCCCTGCTCCAGCACTTGGGGCTCCTTACTATTCTGTGACCGCAAGAAACATATTCCACCTCAGGGCCTTTGCACTGGATGTTCTCCCCCTTGTGAAACACCCTTCGTCAGATATCCCCATGGCTCCCTCCTTCCCCTTTCTGAAGTCTTCGCTCAAATGTCCCTGTCTCACCAGACATCCCCTGACCACCACGTTTAATATCACCACCCTACCCTTTCTATGCCCCTTGCCCTGCCCTGTTTTTCTTGGAAGCCTTCCATATACTTCTCCGCCGGCTCCCTTTCACGGTCTCGCTCATCCAGCTACTGGACGTGGCCACCTTCCCGCACTTGCCAGGCTCACTCCGCCAGTGCTCGCGTCCAGCCGGCCAGCTCAGTGTCCCTGCGGGAGCCCTCCACTCATTTCCTGTGGCTGCTGTAACAAGCCACAGACTTGGTGGCTTAAAACAGAAATTTATTCTCTAACTCCCCAGAGGCTGGAAGTCCAAATTTGGCTTCACTGGGCTAGAGTCAAGGTATGGGCCCGGCTGCATTCTTTCTGGAGGCTCTAAGGGAGAATTCATTCCCTGCACTCCCGGCTTCCGGCGGCTGTTGGCAAGTCCTTGTGGCTGCATCGGTCTGCTTCTGCCTCTGAGGTCACTTGGCCTCCTTCTCTTCTGTGTGTCATTTATTTTATTATTTTTAAAAAAGATTTTATTTATTTATTTGACGGCGGGAGAGAGAGAGAGAGAGCGCTCATAAGCAGGGGGAGCAGCAGACAGAGGGAGAAGCAGGCTCCCAGCTGAGCAGGGAGAGCCCAGTGCAAGGCTCGATCCCAGGATCCCCAGGATCATGACCTGAGAAGAAGGCGGATGCTTAACCGACCGAGCCCCCCAGGTGCCCTCTGCCTGTCATTTACAAAGATACTCATGATGGCACTTTGGGCCCATGGGGATAATCCAGGACAAGCTCCCCATCTCACAATCCTTAACTCCATCACATCTGCAAAAAACACTGTTTCCATTTGTAGGGGAGGAAAAATGTTTCCCTTTATCCTCCTGATTCCTTGGCTAAGACTCTCTGTAATAAAAGACAGATTAACAAGAGAAAAACAAAGCAAGTTTATGTGAGATAGGGAAACTGAATGGATTCCATGAAAATTTGCTTTTTGTTCCTTTTCCTGCTTCTATCCTTGCTAGGACCTGCACCCCCCCCACACACACATGCCTTTTAGTACAAATCATGTATGTCCTCCTTGTAAGGATCAAGAAGTTAATGATATCTTTGGAGACTTCCGGCACCATAGATAATATCTAAGGAATGACCAGGTGACAATGACCAGGAGAGGCCGTCCAGACAACTGGCACTAGATATCTCAATGCCAAAGTGACTTATGAAGGACATCTGGACCCTTGTCCTGTTCTGATTGGCTTCCAGATGCCCTAGAGACCAGAACAATTCTCAGTAAAAACCCCAGACCCCAAATAAAGAAGTGACTCATTCTCCTCTTCCTTTCTGAGCATCTGAGACGCTCCATCTGTATCTGCCCTCTCTGTATCTTCAATAACTCTGCTCTCACTTCCTCTGGCTCGAGTTCAGTTTCTATCCTGTGTAAAGTCAAGGACCTTCTCAGCTGGTCCTGCTGGAAACTCCCCAACCCGGGTCCTCGGACCTAGCCTGCCTACGTCATATTTACGTGTATACCACAGATGTCCGTGGGAAATACCAGGGGAAAATGAGTAACTCCTCCAGATGGCCCAAGCCACCACCTTACATACCATCTTCAGCGAAAGACAAAAGGACATTGTGTGTGGGGAGGGGGGAGGCCAGTTATGGGAGGTTCCCTGGTAAAGCAGGGTAAACAAAGGCAAGGTTGTGTGTAGACTTAAGTGGGTGCTTTCTCTGATAAGACGCTCTTGTGATCCAGAGTCATCTTTCTCTTCCTGGAACAGGGACACACTCCTACTCATAGAGATTTCCTTTATTTTTTATTTTTTTTTTAAAGATTTACTTATTTATTTTAGAGAGAGAGAGAGTGCGAGTGGGGGAGGGACAGAGGGAGAGAGAGAATCTCAAACAGACTCCATGCTGAGCACAGAGCCTGACATGGGGCTCCATCTCACGACCCTGAGATCATGACCTGAACTGAAAGCAAGAGTCTGACGCTTCACATGACTGAGCCACCCAGACGCCCCTGGAGATATCCTTTATAAATGTAAATTCCCCTGACAAAAGGGTCACTTCTACTCTGTCTTCAGAGGTTTTCCTGTGTCCACAGTCTCTCTCAAAATCATCAGCTCAAAATAATCCCTATGCCAAAGACTTATATTTTGGGACGGCATATTCTGCTACCTTCACATACAAGGTAACATTCATAGATTCCAGAGACTGGGACCTGGATATATTTGGACCCCGACTGATAGTTATTGGTACTGAAAGTGGTTCCAGGAGAATAGACCCTGAGGGATCTGAAATTGATCTGAAATTGCTTCTCTTATCAGTTACTTAAATTGTCACCTGTGGTCAGCTGTCATTTGCAGCCTCAGCTCCATTCCACACCGGTCTTCTTGTTGACCAAGGATGGTGGCCATCATCAATCAGAGCTGTCTGCTTCCTTGTTCTTATTCCTCTTGTCTCCCTGAAACTCCTCTGAAATGCAACGGGCCTAAGTACGTAACTGATGTTCTTGGTCTCCTGTGGGCTCTATGGTGTAAACCCACCACACGTCCACCTCAGGAGGGGTCCAGTGCAACAGACCAGCACGTGGGAAAGCCTGCTGTGGACCTCAGATGTTGGTCCCCAGGTCTATGTGTGGCAGGCCCTGTGGAGGGCTCCCCACCCCCTTTCAGTCCCTTATCTGCTGAGAAGACCCCACAGTGGTGGGAGCCTGACTCCATCTGAGGGGCTGGTCCTGATGAGTCTGATCAGTGAAACCCATCACCCTTGGCAATAATTGGTTCAGGAACGGGCACTTGATGGAGTGCCCATGGGATGCCAAGGGATGTTTCCTGGGGGGTTTCCAGGAAAATGTAGGGAAAGGGATCACAGATCTAAGAAGAGTTTGTGGTTTACTAGAATGATCTGAAGAAGGAATGAGGGAGACGCCTACAACTTGGTTGACTGCCACCCTCCCCTTCCTTGAGAGGTGGGGATTGGCAGCCACAAAAGAAGGAAGTAAAAGATAAAGGATTTCCTTTAGGACCACAAGTTATGGGGCAAGCCGCTTGTGGTGAAATCTTACAACATTGGGAAACAGTGTGGGCATTGACTTGGCAATCAAGCCATAGATAAGGAAACGTTTTGCAAAGCCACCAACAAAGGTACTCATGACAGAGTCTTGATGGGACCACAGTATTGGTCCAGGATAAAAACAAAACAAAACAAAACACAGAAATCCATCATGTGGATTGAGATGATAACTTTTCCTCCAAATGGCAGTTCTCATGACACACAGACCTGCCGACTAAGGCAGCTGATCTCTTCTTTGACCTGTCTTTTGAGGGCCACCCGAATATGCCACTTCGAAGTATGCCTCTTTGGCATATAGATTATTTTGAGCTAAAGGCCATCGAGAAGCAGCAGATGTAGGGAAAACTCTAAAATCAGGGTACAAGCTTTCCTTTTACAAAGGAAATGTATATTTATAAAGGAAATTTCCATCTTTAGAGAGGTCTCCCCCTCCCTACCATGAATCGGAGAACTCTTGACAATTGTCATCAATGAAGAAGGCAAGATTTAATCCGCATAAGAAACCTTACTAAAAAACCCGTTTATGATAATTTTCCTGGTCACCTTCCCTTAACTTGCTTCCCCTTCCTAAAAGCCGCAAACCCCTTTTCCTTTATTTTAGCCTGAAATGATATATAAACCCAAGTTCTAGCCACTCCTCTGGTTTACTCATCGCCGGGTGCTCCCATGAATAATGTGCTTTGCACGTGTCGATAAACTTCTGTTCATTTCTCTCTTGTTAATCTGTCCTCGGCCAGATTAATTTACAGGGCCCAGCTGGATACCTACGATGGGGTTAAAAAGGAACCACAGGCTCCAAATGGAGTCACTTGTGCTAAGCCCACATCACCTAACCTCACTGCAGTTTCAAACTTCCCCAGGAATGTGATCTTTAACCAGTCAGGCTGGAATTTCCCGGTTGGCACTAGGGAGGTAATCTACTGATAGCCCTTCTCATCCCGCAAAGGAAGGTGACTTGACTAGAACAAACCCATTGTTAAAGTTTATGACTTCTTTGTCCCACTCCCTGTCTGCCGTTAAAAACCTGTCCTTTTCTGCAGCCCTTTGGAGCTCCTTTCTCTTTGCTAGAGGGGATGTTGCCCGATTTATGAACTGTTGAATAAAGCCAATTAGATCTTTGAATGGACTCAGCTGAATTGTGTCTTTTCACATACCTGGTGGCAGTGGTGGGATCTGAAGGGAACTTCTGATGGCATTTGGGGGACAAGAAACACCAACATGGTACCCTGTGAATGCTTGAGTTCTTCTAAATCATTGTTCTGTGGGTAAATGCCCCCTGGTTGTGAGTGAGTCCGTGCCCCCCAGGGTAAATGAGGTTGAAGCGAGCAGAAATTTTATGTTTTTCAGAGAACTGTTTTCCACTAATCAGCTAAGGTGTCTTTTCAGAACCCTAACAAATCCACTAGGGGTCTCTGGAGAAATCTGGACTCAAGGTCAACCCATACGGTTTCAGCCTAGGAACAAGCAAGGCCCTGCATTCCTTTCCCAAGAGAACAAGATAACACGCCCAAGATCCCATCCAGTTGACACCGGCTCTCCCAGCATGCCTGTAGGCCCTTCTCCTTGTCCTAAGATAACCTCCTGAGTCAGGGGCTGCATTTTTCGTGGTTCTGATGATGTCTCCACCCCTAAGTGAGCACGGGGTGTACGTGACATGTCTATTCTCTCCACATGCATGCTCCATCTTTCCTCATTAGTCATAATTTCATCAGCCCTTCTCATCACTAGGTTTGCAATCTCAACCCCTAGGATTATAAAAAACTTGTTCTCTCCCCCTTCAGGGAAGGGGATTTGTCCCAAGATCCATGTGGGAACTCTTGGGGGTACTTCTCAGTTCTCTGTTCCTTGGGGTTTTCGCTGGTTCCGTCTTTTCCCTAGTTCAAGGCTCCACGGTGGGAATTGTTCAGCGATGCACGCAGGGCTTTTGTTTGCCGGGAGGTAGTGGTATCTCTCAGTTATCTCTGATGCATTCAGGTGCATGTGTTTGACTTGTTTTGTGTAAATAAAAGCTAATCATTAACGGGACCTCACAAGTCCAAAAGGCACAAGAATTGGGCACGGATCAAGCATTTAAGAGCTGTTCTAGCACTCACCACCTTCAGAAGACTCGTATGCTGGGATAAGTGGTCATGGAAGGGGTAAGATCAACACTAGGTCACCTGCTGGCCTTAAGAAACTTCTCGGGGCACCTGGCTCATTCAGCGGGTTCAATGTCTGCCTTCGGCTCAGGTCATGATCCCAGGGTCCTGGGATCGAGTCCTGCATCGGGCTCCCTGCTCAGTGGGGAGCCTGCTTCTCCCTCTCCTTCTGCTGCTCCCCCTGTTTGTGCTCTCTCTCTCTAATAAATAAATAAAATCTTAAAAAAAAAAAAGAAACTTCTTTGCCACAAAGTATACTATAAGACATCACCCCCCCCCAACCTGGTGGCACATGTCTTTCAGGTATTAGCTTGGCTCTGAGAAACCCGAAGGTTCATCTGAAAAAAAAATAATAATAAAAATGGAATCCTTAAACTCTAAAGAGTTAAATGCACCAACTTCCAGCACACCTCCTTATTTTATGTCAAAGACCTGGGGTCCCAGAAGCTATAAATATCTACAAAAAGCAGCACACTCTTAACAAGCTTGTTTTGTGTCCTGAGAACCTGGCTTGGTAACAGTCAGGTTAGGGACCCAGAAATAAGGTCTGGCAGAAATGTGGGTTACATCCCATTTGTGGCCGGGGTCCTACCAAATTGCTGCCGGCCCCCAGAGGAATTATAACCTAGGATAACAGTGGCCATTAGGAGGAACATTCCAATTAGGTAAGATCGATTCAGAAATGCACTTAAAAGCAAGGCTTCCAAATAAAACAGAATGGGATGCCTATTTTAATAGGTGTGCCAGAGCCTCCAAAAGCCTTCAAAAATCCAAAACAACTTCATCAAAAGATATGCTAATGAAAGCTTGAAGAATGCAACAGATCCCTAAAAACAAAAAACAAGGGCACCTGGGTGGCACAGTTGGTTAAGCGACTGACTCTTGGTATCGGCTCAGTCTGTGATCTCAGGGTCGCGGGATCCAGCCTCTTGTCGGGCTCCACGCTCAGCAAGGGGTCTGCCTGAGGGTCTCTCTCCCCATGCCCCTCCCGCTCATGCTCTCTCTCTCTAATAAATAAATAAATCTGGGGGGGGGGAAGCCACACAAAACAAGAAGACTGACAAAGCTCCTACTGTTTCTCTCTTTCCTCCTTTATTTGCGTATTCATTCTAGTAATCTCCGGGGTGAACTCCCTTTACTTGACCATAAACAAAAGTTGGCCAAATGAATACAGATCCCTGCCGTGTCTACCCTCAAAGGGAGACAGGGAAACTGAAGAGACCCCTCAAAAAAAGCCATTTTTTCCCTTCGCTTCTTTTCCTGCTTCTCTTCTTGCTAGGATCAAGGTCAAGGCATTCATGATTTCTTTGGAGTCTTCTAGCACAACAGCTAACATCTAAGAAGTAACCGGGCCGGGTCGTGATGAACGTTCTCCAAGACCACTGACTCCAGGGCGTAAGTGATTTACGGAAGACCACTGAACCTTCCTTCTTGTTCTACCAGTCCCTGGATGCCTAAAAGGACACACCCCAGACCACTGTCCTCAATAAAAACTCTCATCTTTAAATNTTCCTTCTTGTTCTACCAGTCCCTGGATGCCTAAAAGGACACACCCCAGACCACTGTCCTCAATAAAAACTCCAAGCCCCCAAGGAAAAGATGAGATTCGTTCTCCTTTCCCTTTATGAGTCTCCCAGACGTTCATCTGTTTATCTCCTCTCTCTCTATCTTCAATAAACTGTGCTCTCACTTCCTGTGGGCTCGCGTTCGAGTCCAACCTGCGAGAGGCCAAGGACCCTCTAGGCTGGTCCTGTGGGACCCCCTTTGTGTCCTCAGACTCGGCCCCTGTACGGGACCCTCCCAAAGTTGACTAGGGCTCAGAGGAATTTTCTCATAAACTGCTATGTTATTCTCTTATTAAAAAGCCAAAGGAAAACTGAAATTAACAACGAACAACCTTGCCAGATTCTGGAAACTATTGGAGCTACAGATGGGATTCTGGAAAGAGTGGCAGAAGCCAGCTAAGGGTGAGAACTGGAGCCAGAGTCAGCTCTCCCGCATCTTGGTCTGTAGTAAACAGGAGAAAGAGGAAAATAAAATCTCCTCGTACCCCCTTCAGGAACGCCCCCGGAGTCCGAGGCATTGTTATACACTGCCAGAAATAGTTCCTGCCCGCCCTGGCTAAAAAGGATAAAGTAGGGGCGCCTGGGTGGCACAGTCGTTAAGCGTCTGCCTTCGGCTCAGATCATGATCCCAGCGTTATGGGATCGAGCCCCACATCAGGCTCCTCCGCTGGAAGCCTGCTTCTTCCTCTCCCACTCCCCCTGCTTGTGTTCCCTCTCTTTCTGGCTGTCTCTCTCTCTGTCAAATAAATAAATAAAATCTTTAAAAATAAATAAATAAATAAATAAATAAAAAGGATAAAGTAGTTCTGTGGTCAGAAATTGGCCAAATTGCAGGGCCTGATGGAAACATTTTTTAAAGCCTTCTCCCCTACGTGAAAATGAAACTCTGTACCCAGAAGGAAAGGAAAACCTTCTAAAGCCCTTGTATGAGGACAACCTACGAGGTCATTTTAAGTTGCAAATCTGACTCTTGGAAGAACTGAGAGCAACTGTCCTTACCTTACAAATCTCTGTAAAACCAGAAATTCAACTCTAGAGGAAGTTTGAAGTTTAGTTATTTCTTTTTTTCCCCCCTATTCCAAAACTTCCCCTATTTACCTTGAAAGACTTATAACTCGCATTCTGCCCTGTGCCTTCGAGATAGAAATGTTGAAGTCGAACTTCAGGGAAGTGATTCTGGTCAGAAGGAAAACAAAAGGGGGGAAGATCATTTTGAACCTTAGCTAATGGGAAATCTTAAGTGTGTGGAAGCTATGAGGTCTCTCTGTGTGTGTGTGTGTGTGTGTGTGTGTGTGTGTGTGTGTGTGTTGTGGATGTGTTATTTTCTACCTCCGGGTGGTATTGTCAAAATTAACTTGTAAAAGACCCCTATTCAATTGGCTTGAAGAAAATCAAACACTTACATGATTACATATTCATAAAAGTTCTCAAAAATATAATAGAAACTAAGCCAACTACTTTTCAGGTCCAAGTGATCTGGGATAATCTTTGTCAAAGAAAATCTAGTTCAAGTTTGGTTTCCTTAAAATAGACATTTTAATCATCTTCAGAGTTACCAGCATTCAATGTGACATCTAATGTCTCCTAAAGTCTTTGTTTCTAAGTTTTAAGTGATCTCTACACCCAATGTGGGGCTTGAACCCACGACCCCGAGATCAAGAGTTGCACAGTCCTCCAACTGAGCCAGCCAGTTGCCCTGTCATAAAGTTTTTGTGGGTGGTCTAAACATAAGTGTAGGGTCTCTCCTGGGGGCGCCTGGGTGGCACAGCGGTTAAGCGTCTGCCTTCAGCTCAGGACGTGATCCCGGCGTTATGGGATCCAGCCCCACATCGGGCTCCTCTGCTATGAGCCTGCTTCTTCCTCTCCCACTCCCCCTGCTTGTGTTCCCTCTCTCGCTGGCTGTCTCTATCTCTGTCGAATAAATAAATAAAATCTTTAAAAAAAAAAGTGTAGGGTCTCTCCTGATTGGTTGGGGTTCCCCCAAATGTGTTGACCCAATCAGGTTGGGGAGCCCGTGGTGCTTGAGGCAGAACAAAGGAGATAGAAGTTTATTGAATACACTGCAAGGGAGAGAGGGCGGGACAGCAGGAGAGAGGCCCTCTGCAAGGAGGCAGGGAGTGGGGCTGTATTTTATTTTATTTTTAAAATTTTTATTTGAGAGAAAGAGAGCACAAGGGGGGTGCAGAGGGAGAGGGAGAAGCACACTCTCCACTGAGGGGGGTGGGGCTCTATTTAAAACAGGAAGGTGAGGAAGTATGGGACGGGTGGGATTCTCCCTTCTTTGGTAACTGTGTCTGGTTCTAAGGAGCCCATTGGTCAGTTAGGGCCTGTGGATATTTTGAGGTGGGTCGCCTGCTGGGGGTGTGTGGATTCAGCCAGGGGGTCACTGTGGGCCCTTGTGCCGGTCCATTGCTCATGCCTGTTGTCTCAAGGCGGCCTCTACAATAATTGTTAAGAACAAGTAAATTAAATAGACGTAAGTAGAATAAAAAGGTTTTAGGTGAACTTTTTAAAAAAATATTTTATTTGTTTATTTGACAGAGAGTGAGAGAGGCACACGCAGGGGGAGCCACAGAGGGGGAGGGAGAATTGTGGGACTGACCTGAGCCGAAGGCAGACGCTTAACCGACTGAGCCACCCAGGCGTCCCTACTTCTTAAATAGTTTTCCCTATTCTTTTTGGTAACCCAGAACCTTAAAGTTCTGCTAAATGAAGTGATGAGTTAAGTTCAATTCACTGAGTATCTGGATCAATTCAATTCATGAATCGTTGAATAGAGCCAATTAAATCTTCAAAAGCACGCAATTGAATTGTGTTTTTTCATGACGGGTGGAGGAAAAGGACAAGATTTTTTCCCTTGCCTGTACTTTGCAAGGTAACATTCACCATGTTACTGGGTGAGGGGGATGCTTTTCATTCCGTCCCCCAGGACGGAGAAGCAGAGGGAGAAGAGCTCTGGCTTGGCTCTGCCCTTCATGATGCCTCCGGGAGGGGGGAGGGAATGGTTCATTGGAGCTCATCTATGTGCCTCTAATCTTGCCAGGGAGAAGCTTGCGTTTCGGAGAATAGTTTCAACCTGGGGTGTAGGGAAGCCCCCTGTGGCCACCTGTCGAAGCCTCACCAACCTGCAGACCTTCCCATCTCTGCCTGGTTCTGCTTCTCAAATAGCCCCGGAGTCGGCCAAGGGACGCAGGGGGGCGAGTAGATTAGAGCCGCTACTCGGTAGACAGACGGCCTTGGGTTCAAGGTCAGGCTTGTCCTGGGACTTGCTGGTGGCCAGCTACTCATGCTGTCCAGTCTGCGACCTCGGTTTCCCCACATACGACATGGGGCGTGATGCTACTTACCTCACAGGGGTGTGACAGGAGTAAATAAACTAATGTAGAGCGTTTCATTCTCTACGGGATCGGGCTGAGTTGTTAAAATAGATGGGCTGTCGTGGTCAAATTAGCTGTGGTTTTTCTAAGATGCCTCTCACAAATAGCGCATCTTAGAGTTGAGGAAACAGCATATAGGAAGGTTCAGAATAGGGGTGCCTGGGGGCGCCTGGGTGGCACAGTGGTTAAGCGTCTGCCTTTGGCTCAGGGCGTGATCCCAGCGTTATGGGATCGAGCCCCACATCAGGCTCCTCTGCTGTGAGCCTGCTTCTTCCTCTCCCACTCCCCCTGCTTGTGTTCCCTCTCTCGCTGGCTGTCTCTATCTCTGTCAAATAAATAAATAAAATCTTTAAAAAAAAAAAAAAGAATAGAGGTGCCTGCGTGGCTCAGTCAGTTAAGCGTCTGCCTTCGGCTCAGGTCATGATCCTGGGGTCCTGGGATCGAGCCCCTTGTCCAACTCCATGCTTGGTGGCAAACCTGCTTCTCCCTCTCCCCCTGACTGCTTTTCCCCCTGCTTGTGGTCTCTCTCTCTGTGTGTCAAATAAATAAATAAAATCTTAAAAAGAGAGAGAGAGAGAGAAAGAAAAGAAAGAAAAGAAAGGCTATGTCTTAGCCTTAATAATGTCTGTAGCACAGAAAGTGCGAGGTTTGTGCTCATTGGTATTATTACTACCAGCTCCTGAACACCCCAACAGCGTTCTCCTCGCTGTCAAGGAAGGGTCTTTCAGGAAGACACAGGTGCTTTCTCAGTCTCTATGCCCATCTCTGTCTGCCTGTCTCTCTCCCTTTCTTCTGCTGAACTCAGACAAGGATGCGTGTCGCGCTGGTGTTGGCAGCCTTCCAGCAACGTGAGGCTGAAGCTGAAACCGAGAGACCACAGAGCAGCGAAATGGGAACCTGTGATACCAACCACGTCTCCGGGCATCAGACAGGCCAACAAATCTCAGTATGTTTTAGTCTGAAGCATCCTAATTTGGAGTTTGTGTATGCATGTGAGTGCACGGACGTGCGTGGTGTGTGTGTACATAAATGTTCTTCCCAAAACACTGGTGAGTTCCTGCGAGCTCTGAACACGGCCTGTTTTTAACTAGTGCTTTTTTGGCCTCTTGCGTATTTCTGAGCCCCTAAGCGAGTATTCTCTGCGAGACGTCTCTTTCCCCACCCCGGGCTGCAGATCTCTAGGAAGCACAGCCCAGTCATCTGACTGATGGCTAACCCCGAGATGTTGTTCAAAGATGTTCAGAGGCACCGGGTGCCCCATCTCCCCGACACCATTGACACAACAGCAAACGCTTGTGTCTCTAGCCCTGGGGGGCTCAGGCCTTGTTACCTCCCTTCAGGCACCCAGCCAATCATCCCTGTCTTACCTACATCTTTGGGCCACTTTCCCACCCTTGACAAAGCAGTCTTAAAATTGTTACTTACTCCCAAACGGTTCAGCCGCTGTTAGCTGGCTGCTTACACCCTCTTCCTTCCTGTTCCCCATCCCAGACAGTCCAACATTTAAATCCTGCACCCCCCAAAATGGGAGGAACTATTTTGTAAAGCAATACTTTGGGAATTGTGGTTTTTTTTAAAAGATTTTATTCATTTATTTGAGAGAGAGAGAGAGTGAGAGCGAGCATGAAAGGGGAGAGGGTCAGAGGGAGAAGCAGACTCCCCACTGAGCTGGAAGCCCGATGCGGGACTCCATCCTGGGACTCCGAGATCATGACCTGAGCTGAAGGCAGACGCTTAACCAACTGAGCAACCTAGGTGCCCCGGAATCGTGGTTATTTTATTTAATTTATTTATTTAATTTTTAAAAAAAGATTTTATTTATTTATTTGACAGACAGAGACAGCCAGCGAGAGAGGGAACACAAGCAGAGGGAGTGGGAGAGGAAGAAGCAGGCTTCCCAGTGCAGCAGGGAGCCCGATGCGGGACTCTGGGACCATGCCCTGAGCCAAAGGCAGACGCTTAACGACTGAGCCACCCAGGCGCCTCTATTTTTTTTTTTTAAGATTTTATTTATTTATCCGACAGAGATAGAGACAGCCAGCGAGAGAGGGAACACAAGCAGGGGGAGTGGGAGAGGGAGACACAGGCTCCCAGCGGAGGAGCCTGATGAGGGGCTCGATCCCAGAACACCAGGATCACGCCCTGAGCTGAAGGCAGACGCTTAACGACTGCGCCACCCAGGCGCCCCTATTTTTTATTTTTAAGTAGGCTCCGTGACCCTGAGATCAAGAGTCGCATGTTCTACCGACTGAGCCAGACAAGAGCCCCTGGAATCGTGGTTGAGAATCATTTCCGGGGTGGCCACCTCTCCCCAGGGGGTGTTTGGGAAACTGGAGGAAGGTTTCTGTTACAAGGATCAGGGGGCGCCATCAGCACCTCCCTTCCCAGACAGGGGCCCAGGGGCCAGGACGCCAAACGTCCCGAGAGGCTTCTCACTGTGGCCCCAGACACATAGTCCAGCGCTACGCCCCTTCAGACGCTGGTGGAGGTGAAGAACCTGTTTCTAGTTACTGGAGGTCCGCACTGGGCTCCACTGACTCGTAAACAGACTTATACATTTTTCAGGAATGCAAATACGTGAACAACAAGGGAAGTGTGTTCATTGTTCCCCATTGGGTTCTTTGTATCGTGAATACAGTATACTGTGTCCGTCTTCTTCGTGTCAGTCGGAGAGTGTTCAGGAAGATTCTGCTCCTAGTACACTCCCAACCCCATCATTATGTCTTGCAGCTTAATCAGGCCTGAGTCTTTCATTATTGTAGTACAAATTACTTTCCTCTTATTCTTTCTTTATCTTACAATAAGGGCATTATCTTGATTTGAAAAAAATACGTTTGTGTGTGGGTAGGTTATATTATCCATAAATTTTATTTCAGGGTAGTAAAAGGAGCATTTAAAAATATTTATTGTAACACTAGTCTATGGTGGTAAAACTCAGAACAGCAGGTAGCCCAGGGGAGTGGGTGGTGAGAGGTTCGACTACAAAGGGGCACAAAGGAAATTTCTGGAGTGATGGGAATGTGCTTTACCTTGATTGGGGTGGTAGACAATTGCCAAAAATCATCAAACTGCACACTTAAAGCGGGTTTGTTGCATTGTAATTGTAATGTAAATTATGCCTCACTCAAGTTGAATAAAACATAAATTTTAAAATATCTCTGCAGAAAAATTTGAAAATATATATTTGTTACAGCAAGGAGGCATTGGATCTGCTAAGGACTTGAAATTGATGAACTGGATGGGCACGAGAATCCGAGAACAAAAACGAAACAATAGCAAAGAGCCCATTTCAGCCAGTGCTGCTTTGTGACTCTCGCACAAGTCATGCAGCACTATACGCGGATCTGTGGGCAGGCTGGGTGTGATGTGAATACACTTCTGATTCCGAATTGTAGTCAGAAAACTTCGAAAACCACACTCTAGGGACGCCTGGGTGGCTCAGTGGCTCAGCAGGTTAAGCATCTGCCTTCGGCTCAGTTCATGATCTCAGTAGGGTCCTGGGATCAAGCCCCACATCTGAGCTCCCTGCTCAGCGGGGAGCCTGCTTCTCCTCTCCCTCTGCCTGCCGCTCCCCCTGCTTGTGTGTTCTCTCCCTCTCTCTCTGACAAATAAATAAAATCTTAAAAAAAAAAAAAAAGAAAGAAAAGAAAAAAGAAAAAGAAAACCACACTCTAAAACAGGAATTGGAAGACTTTCAAAGTGATCGCGCAGTATGGACTCAGGGCAGAGGTCTCTCTGACAGCGGTGGACGCAAACCCACCCTGTCCCCTCACATCGCTTCCTTGACAATTTCTGATTCTTTTCCAGCAACCTTCTCAAGTGTGATTAGATCATCCTGGCTTTATCCGAGAAGCCTGCCAGTCAGGCGCCTGTGTTTGCAAGAAGATTAGATGTAGTAACGTTTCTTCTAACAACGGGAATCACAGGGAAGGGAGAAGGAAGGCGGGGGGAGGGGGTAAGAAATCCAAATCTTCCATGTTTTGTAACAAGGAGTTAAAACATAATGTCTACATTTGATCGATCCATAATTAACACTCACAAAATGGGAAAACTACAAATCGTATCACACACAGAAAGCTAATTTTCCCGCTATGTATATAGATTTCCCACAAGTCAATAAGAAAAGGAACAACCCTGTAGGGAAAAAAATGCACAGAGCATATGAACAGATAATTCCTAGAAAAAGAAACGGAAATGGCTCTGAAATATGTAAGACGATATAAGACATGATTCGAAGTAAAATGAATGCAGGGTAAAGTAACACTGAGGGGCACCTGGCTGGCTCAGTGCCAACAGCATGTGACTCTTGATCTTGAGGTCACGAGTGTGAGCCCCACATTGGGTGTAGAGACTATTTAAGTAAACTTAAAAAAAAAAAGTAGCACTGAGATACTTTTTTTTTTTTTTAATTAAGCTCCCTACCCAGCATGGAGCCCAACACAGGGCTTGAACTCATGACCCTGAGAGCAAGACCTGAGCTGAGGTCAAGAGCCTGATGCTTAACAGACTGAGCCACCCAGGCACCCCTACCATTTTTTAATAAAGCAATTTGGCAAAGCACAAAAAGATTGGCAACACCCTGTACTGGGCAAGACCCTCGGGAAAAGGGCACACGTTGTTGGTGGGAGTGTCAATTGGTACAGTCAATATGGCGGATGGTTTGCGACGTTTGTCAGAATTAGAAATGCATCTACTCTCTGACCCAGAAATTCGTGTGTATGGGAATGGCACATGCAGAGTACAAAAACTGTGTGTACAAGGTACTTCATGGCAATACTGTTTGAAATAGTGACAGATAGGGGACAATCTAAATATTTCTCAGTCAAACGTGCATTTAATACACCTAACCTGTCGAACATCATTGCTTAGCCTAGCCCATGTTAAACACGCTCGGATCACTAACATTAGCCTACAGCTGGGTAAAATCATCTAACACAAAGCCTATTTTACAATAAAGTGTTGAATATCTCATGTTATTTTTTTATTTACAATTTGATTTAATTTATTTTTAAAAATAAACTCTACTCCCTATATGGGGCTTGAACTCATGACTCCAAGATCAAGAGCCACATACTGTACTGACTGAGCCAGCCAGGCACCCCTCATGTAATTTATTGAATGCTATACTACAAGTGAAAAGCAGAATGGTTGTAAGTGTATCGGTCGCTTACCCTCATGATCATGGGACTGGAAGCTGCAATTTGCATCCAGAGGGGGGAACATACTGCATATCACTAGCCCAGGAAAAAAATCAAAGTTCAAAATTTGAAATATAGTTTCTACTGAATGTGCATTGCTTTTGCACTTTTGTAAAGTCAAAAAATCGTAAGTTGAAACACTGTAAGTTGGGACCGTCTGTACTACCAACAGGAGGACAAGGGAGAGATGTCTTCGGAACTGAAGGAAACTACTCTCTGCCCTGAATTCTATAGCCAGCTAAACTATCAATTAAGCAAGAGAGGAAGTTGAAGACACTTTCTGAACTGCAAGCTTCAAAAAATTCACCCCCTGAGAAGCCTTCCTCAGAAGTTAGAAGATGTGCTCTACCAAAATGAAAGCATCACTAAAGAAGAGGAAGAACTGGGATCCAAGATACAGGGGACCCCTCACAGGAGAGAAGTGAGGAGAACCCCAAGGATGATGGAAATCCCAGCATGGCAGCTGGATATCAAAGTTAGAGGTCAACCAGTCCAAGTAGGACCATGTGACTCAAGGGACACTCATGTTGAGGGCTGTCATCCCCAACATGCCAAGTGCCACTGTACTGTTTTGTTTCATTTGATTTTTAACCTGAGGCAAGAACGGGTGGGTAGATATGAACCACATTCTTGTCTGTACTTGACTTGTCTTGGCCATGACGGAGACCCTGCTCTCCCGCCACCACTGATCCACCGAGGGGGCTCATTTCTCCCCTGATAAATGTGCTGCTTGGCTCCCACTCACAAGAGCAGTGGAAGGCTGGGGGTTTTCTCAAAAGTGGAAAATCCAGGGCTGACCACATTCCTGCTGGCTGTGCGGGACACAGCCCACATTCTGGCCCTGACAGTTAGATTCATTTATGGTTAGCCGCGTGCTTTCTTGCATTCGCTCAGGCCCTCCTCCATTGAATTCTCCAGAAGCGGTTTGTGTAGAATCTCAAGGAAGCTGCCACCAGATTGTGACCTGGATATGGTCCAGCTCATCCTCTTCCAAGGACTTCTACTTACGAGTGGCTGGTCCACTCTTCCTTTACACAGATAGATGGCTTGTTCTCTTTACCCTTTTTTCCTCCTGTTCTTGTTTCCATTTGGGCCATGGCTTGGGAGAGAGCTTCATGGTGGTTACAAAGCTGCCCAGTGGCTACCGGAGAGGCTCAGGCATGAGCCCCAGCACCAGGGGAATGCCAGACAGGCCCCTCAAAGGCCACTGGGCTCCCAAGTTTCCTAGTCATGTCTGGGTTCTCTTACAGTTTTTTAAAAACTAACCATGATAGTGGATAAATAGATATTACTATATACTAGGATACAGTTACCATGAGAAAGGTGTTTGTGCTATGAGAAGGAAAGTCCAGGGTGCCTGGGTGCCTCAGATGGTTATGTGTCTGCCTTTGGCTCAGGGCATCATTCCAGGGTCCTGGGATCGAGTCCTGCATCGGGCTCCCTGCTCGGAGGGGAGCCTGGTTCTCCCTCTGCCCTGCCCTTCTTCCCATTTATGCTCTCTCTCAAATAAATAAATAAAATCTTTAAAGAGAGAGAGAGAAGGAAAACCCAATCAGAGTTTGTAGTCTAACTGATAATATTGTACTGATAAAAATTTCTTAGTTTTGACAAATGTCCTGTGGTTTCGTAAGATGCTAGCATTAGGGGAAACTGGGCAAGAGAACTACTAACTTTTCTGTCAAGCTAAAATGATTCTAAAATAAAAAGATTAAAAAGAAATGTCACAGGTCGCCTGGCTGGCTCAGTTGGTAGAGCATGTGACTCTTGATCTTGGGGTCGTAAGTTCTAGGCCCTCACGTTGGGCCTAGAGCTTACTTAAAAAAGAAAACAATAAAATAAATGGATAAATAAATTTAAAAAATAAAAAGAAATGTCACCCATTGTGATGTTGGAGGAATTGTGCATAGGTGATAAACTATAAATAAAAGAAAGAGAAAAATTAACACAGAGACCGTGGTAATGTTAAAAGGGGACTTGGGTGCTAAGGCACTGATAAAGATCTGGTTCCTTACCCAGGTGATGAGTTTACAGGCTCTTAAACTGTTATTCTTTAAGCTGTCCATAGGGGTTTTATACTCCGTACTATGTTGTATGAAACATAATACAATATTTGGGTAGCGTCTCACAGAACGCTGAGTAGCGATTTGCTACCACCAATGACACTCCCAACCAGAATGAACACACACATCATAGGCATTCAGTTCTGTATTCTCAGGGAAAATCTTCCCCTCCAAACAAAACCAAATCCCTAAAGGCTATTCTGCTCAATAAGCATGCGTTTCAACGTTTTGTTTGTTTCTTCTCATAGCCCGAACACCTTTCTCGCGGTAACTGCTCCAGTAGGTAATCGTATCTATTTTTAAGATATCATGGACCTCAAATGCAAGTTAGCCATGTTCAGCGGTGTTTTGTCATCGTTCTCAGATTTCAACCTCAACTCAAGCTTTTTCTAAATCACTATTCAGCAATCAACTCTAATGTTTGAGGAAAAATAGGGCATCTATGTGGTGGCTTACCCAGAGGCGGGAATTTTATGCTTGGCTTTCCTCATCTGTGAAATGGGTATAATAAAATCCCTACCTCACAGCCTTGTTTGGCTGTGTAAAGCATGTAGAATGATACCCTAGCACCCACTGAGTACTCTGGAAATGTTCTTTTTTTATTTTTTAAAGACATATGAAGAGTTTTTTAAAGGTGTTTTTAAATCACATCTGTTTTTAACTCTTATATATTGACTTTAAAGTCAATCCTCCCCTACCTCTCCAACGTGACTCCAATGGAAAATATAGCCAAACAATGGTACGATAAACAGTTGGACAGAGACTGATCAGAGCTCACGTTCGTTGAGGGTTTACTCTGTCCCAGGCCTCAGTCCTGGATCTTATGGAACCATTACTCTTACCCCGTGATTGGACGGTGTTGGGAAATGCCACCGGACTTGAGGCCAGAGCTGATAGCTGATGTCTCTGGGCGCAGGGATGAATGGAGGTGGTGGAGCCCAGTGGTGAAGGCCCCAGAGGTAGGCTCCCTGGAAATAAATCTCAGCTCTTCTTCTTACTAATGGGATGGTCTCAGGTAAGTGAGTTCATGTCTCTGAGCCTCAGTTTCCCATTCTAGAACATGAGGCTATGAGGAGGGGCGTGGAATCTACACAATCACATGCATGGTAGCTGACACATAGTGAGCGCCCAACTGGCTCAGGCCATGATTAGAAGGATGAAGCCTCAGGTAGGCAGAAACTGAATATTCAGGGGGGCTGCCCTAGGCCTGTGACAGGAAGCTTCCAAATCCAAGCGGGTGAGTCATCCTTCCTTCCTACCATAATTTGAGGCAGAGTGGCATCTCCCAGGAGGTGAGCTGTGCCCTGGTCACACCCCTCACCTCCGATGGCTCACAGGTCCCCTGACATATGACGTCATAGGCAGAAGGAAATAATGAGCTCAAAGGTTGGAATGAAAGGAAATTGTCTCTGCTTGTCTCTTCCCCCCAATCTCAAGTTCTTGGACCTAGCACTTTTGGGTTCTTCTTGAAGCAGCCGGATCCTAGGGGACGGGCAACAGCCATGGTTACCCCTGGCGAGGAAGGTGTGGAAGTAAAGAGAGAGTGCATACTTCCAAGAGTGCAGATTCATTCATGTACGCAATCATTTAACACATTTTTATCATACTCTTACCATGTGCCAGACGGACAAAATCCTTGCCTTCTTGAAGCTGACGGTCTAGTGGGAAAGTGAGACAACAGACATAATGTAGAGGTAAATATTCTAGTCTGTTGGAAGGTGGTGAGTGCCGTGTGAAAATACTGGGCAGGGTGAGCTCAGGGCAGGGTCGGCAAACTGCCGACTGCAGATCAAATCAAGCCCATCATTTGTTTGCGTACAGTTCGCAAGCTAAGAGCGCTTTTTCCTTCTTTTAATGGTTGGGAAAAGGAAATCAACAGAAGATTTTGTGGCACATAAAATTTGCATGAAATCCACATGTCAGTGTCCATAAATAAAGTTTTATTGGAACACAGCCACGCTCATTGGGTTGCATATTGTCTTTGGCTGTTTTTGTGTTATAACCACAGAGCTGAGTATCTGTGCCAGGAACCATATGGTCTGCAAAGCCTTTAACTATTTAATATCTTGCTCTTTACAGCAGATCCCTGGCTTAGGGGCTTGGGAATGGTATGTGAAGGTGGATTGCAATTTCATATTAGAAAGTCAAGGAGAGCCTCACTGACAAAGTGACATTTGGGTAAAGCCTGAAGGAAAGAGGGAAGGAGCTATACAGGCATCAGGGAAGAATGTTTCAGGGAGAGGGAGCAGCTCCCTCTGGTTACACATGGGGAAGACGGTGGGGTCAGGTCGGGCTGCTGAGATAGTCCCTGAAGGAGACGATGCATAGATGCTGGGGAGGGGGAGAAGTGGGCAGATTCCGGATAAATTCGAGGGTGGAGCTGACAGTATTTCTCAAGAGATAATATCCTAATTGGGTAAAGTTTCTCCTAAAAGTGTTTACATCCTAGGCTTTCAAGTCAGACACAGCAGGGTTTTAGTCCCAGCTTGACGTCCCAGCTGTGTGCTCTTAGGTAAGTCGTTCAATCTCTCTTAGCCTCAGTTTCCCCATCTGTTAATGGGGTTAATAACCGGAGCGTAGTCTCAATGAGATATTCCCGTAAAGCATTCATAATGATGCCTGGCACACAGGGAGGGCTCTGTGCAAGGCAGCTATGAAAATGAGGCTCATTCCCCAGGTGGGACCCCCAGATGTGTCGGCCCAGGTCACTGTCCCAGGTGCACACCATCTTCTTGGAAGGAATCTGTCCATTTACTGCTCTGCCCCCACCCCGCCAAGTCAGTGACCTGAAGGCCACACGGTGAGGCGCTAAGCCTTGCCAAGCCTCAGTTTCTTTAGCAGTAAAATGGGCCTCCTAAAGTCTGCATCACAGAAAGTCAGGACCATGAAACCAACTATTCCATGTACAGGGGGCCTGGCCTACACCAAGTGCTCAGGAATCAACTGCTGCTCTTTTTCCCATGACCATCATCCACAACAGCTACATGGATCTCCACAAATATTTCCCCCAACACTTTGTTATGAACATTTTCAAACACACAGGAGAAGGGAAAGAAATTTACAAGAAACACACAGGTTTCCACCACCTGGATTCTACCATTAACCTTTTACTATTCTTGCTTCCTCACACCTCTATGGATTCCTCTGTCCAGCCATCAGTCCATCTTATTTTCTTATGATGAATTTCAAGATCTGAAATATTCCTCTTAAGATCTTTGAGGACTCAGTGGGCACCAAAAACGGTTTTCATCAACATCCTTACTTCATTACTTCCACTCACTCACTCGGTTCTCACATCAACCCTCTGAAACACGTCAGGTATGCAGTAGAATGTGTTTTCCCCATTTTACAGATGAGGAATTTGAGATACAGATAGGCAAAAGACTTATGACTACTAAATGTTGGAGTTGGGTTTGAACCCGGACCATCTGGTTCCCAATCCCTGGCTTTTACTCATTCATGCTATCTTGCTTCTCCTTAGTATGGGTGAAACATGCCACCCATTGGAATATCATGCAACCAGTATAAAAGAATGTTTAGAAGAGTCCCGTAAAAATAATTCAGGACTATGGCATGATCATGATTCAACCCAGATCCTGTGTCTAAGAAAAAAATGCTCGAAGGAGGGGCACCCACTGTCACCAGTGGTAGCTTAGGGGTAAATGGACACTGAGTGATTAAATAAAATCGTTTGTTACTCAGGACAGCTATTATTAATTGAGCTCTTTCTTTGTGCCCCACCCTGTATTACAGGCTTTATGTGCTGTATCTTTCCAAGCACTTGCGAGGTAGGCACTGCTATACCCATTGTAGAGATTAGGGACTGAAACTCTGAAGGTCAGGACTTGCCAAAGTTACTCAGTCAATAAGCTGCAGAATCAGGATTCAAATCCAGGTTTGTCAGTTTCCTGAGCTGGTAAACCTTTCTGGCTCTTTCTAATTTCTTAATTTTCAGTGATAAGATGATTTCCTTCCATAATGGAAAACTACTCTTCTAAAAAGTAGTCTCTTTCCGGGGTGCCTGGGTGGCTCAGTCGTTAAGCGTCTGCCTCTGGCTCAGGGCATGATCCCAGCGTTCTGGGATTGAGCCCGCATCAGGCTCTTCTGCTGGGAGCCTGCTTCTTCCTCTCCCACCCCCCTGCTTGTGTTCCCTCTCTCGCTGGCTGTCTCTCTCAGTCAAATAAATAAATAAAATCTTAAAAAAAAAATAAAAAGTAGTCTCCTTCAGAAAATAGACTCATTTACCTTTATTTTATTAGCCACCTGTATTATTTTAATAAAAGTAAAAACCCTACCTCACACCACACAGTGGAAAATCAGTTCCAGATAGACCGTTAACCTGAATGTAATGCAAAATGATAAAGTTTTTGGAAAATAACATAAGGGAATATCAACACATTTGGAGCTATGGAAATGTTTCTTGAGCAAGACATAAAAATAACTATTCATAGTAAAAGATCAAGGAATTAGGCTTCACTAAAGTTAAGACCTTCTGTTTATTTAAAAAAATGCCATTAAGCATGCCATTAAACAACTAACAAATGGCTTGTGTCCAGAGTATATAAAGAACAAATGCATTTTAAAAATGGACAACCAGAGCGCCTGGGTGGCTCAATCGGCTAAGCATCTGCTTTCGATTCGGTCACGATCCCAAGGTCCTGGGATTGAGCCCCACATCGGGCTCCCTGCTCAGCAGAGAACCTGCTTCTCCCTCTCCTTCTGCCTGCTGCTCCCCCTGCTTGTGCTCTCTCTGTGTCAAATAAATAAATAAAATCTTTAAAAAATTTTAAATTAAAATTTAAAAATGGACAACCTAATAGAAAATTGGGCAAGATGGCGCGCCTATGTGGCTCAGTCAGTTGAGCATCGGACTCTTGATTTTAACTCAGTTCATTTTCTTAGGGTTGTGAGTTCCAGCTCTGCACTCAGTGGGGAGTCCGCTTCAGATTCTCTCTCCCTTTCCCTCTGACCCCCTGCTGGTGCACACGTGCACCTACTCACACTCTCTCTAAAGAAAGAAAGGAAGACCATCTAAGACAAATGGGCAACCCAATAGAAAATTGGGCAAGAGAGGGCGTCTGGGTGGCTCAGTTCGTTGAGTGTTGGACTTCTAATTTCAGCTCAGGTCATGATCTCATGGTTGTGAGATCGAGTCCCACATAGCGCTCTGCACTCAGTAGGGAGTCTGCTTGAGATTCTCTCTCTCCCTCTGCTCCTCCCCCTGTTCTCCCTCATGCACCCGCATGCACTCTCTCTCTCTACAATAAATCTTTAGAAAAAAAAAATTGGGCAAGACACTTGAACAAACACATCACAAAAAAGGATATTCAAAAGGCCAACATGCAAATGAGAAGATGTTCAATGCCAATGCAAATTAAAATGCAAAATTAAAACTACAATGAACTTCCACTACACACCCACCAGAATGGCTCAAAACAAAATGCCCGACAATGCCAAGTGTTGCTGAGGATGCAGAGTAATGGAAATGCTCCAACATGGGTGAAGGAAAAGAAAATATTACACCCACTTTGGAAAACTCTTTGGTCATATCTACTAAAGATAAACATATCTGCCTTATGATCCAGCCATTCTACTCCTGGGTTCTTACCCAAGAGAAATGTGTAATAAGTTGGCCCTTGAACCACTCAGGGGTTAGGGGCACTGACCCCCCCCCATATGCAGTCAAAAATCCCAGTATGACTTTTGACACTCCAAAAAGGTAACTATGAATAGCCTACTCTTGACTGAAAGCCCTACCAATAACATAAACACTCAATTAACACATATTTTGTATGTAATATGTATTATATTCTGTATTCTTACCCTAAAGTAAGCAAAAGAAAAGAAAATGTTATTTAGAAAATCATAAGGAAGAGAAAATACAGTTACAGTACAGTGGACAGTCTATGTGTAGACAGACTACGATTCCACAATGGCACGGATGGCGCTCATACACCCAACCCGGAGGAATTTCACAATCACAGCGTTGAGCGAAAGAAACCGACACAAGAGGTCATACCGCGTAATATTCTTCCCATCATGTGGAAAAGAGGCACAATGAAACTGGCTATAAGCAGGCATAGTTAGGCGGCCAAACCTAAGTCCGGTGGGTACTTCCGCGTGGGGGGAGAAAGTAGTGCCTGGGCGAGGCGGGAAGGAGCTTAAGGAAAGCTGGGAGGCTTTGTTTCTTCGCCTGCGTGGTGGTTACACAGGTATGTTCCCTTTGTCACAGTTCGTTAAGTGGACTATTTACATTTAAGGTACTTTCTGTAAGTATGTCCTATTTCACAATAAAGAAGGGTCAAATAAATTTAAAACGATTTGGAAAAGCGAGTTCGTCACAGCCTTAGCTTACACTGAGCAGCCCAGGTGCGTTAAGGTACAATAATAATTGGAAGGCATGCAGGCGACACTTGCTTCGTGCGAGGCACTGTTCTCAGCTGTTGGTATCTGGTACCTTATTTAATCTTCACAACAGCACTATGAGTCTGTTACTATTATTACTGACCTGTAACAGATGGGGAAACTGAGGTACGGTGGTCAGTAACTTGCCGAAGTTAGTCAATGCTCGAGCTAGAGCTAATCTCAGGCCATCTGGCCCCAGAGTTCACCAGCACAAGGAGAAGAAGAAATAAGAGAAGTGGAAGTATGTTTCTTAAAACCCAGAGCTGTCTGAAAAGAGGAACTGGAAATACTTCTATGGCTGTCCTGAGAGTAGGGGTGGTCTGAGATTTGAGCAGGAGTGGGGGAGAGGGGCCACAAGGGAGCTGGGTGCCCTCATCCACCGTGTCAGGGACTAACAGGTACAACGTAGTGGGGCTTTTAATCAGAGCTGGTGGATGGAATTCAGGGGCTACATGAATTTGAATGGGAACACCAATGACCTTTTGCTTTTACTGCCCTTTAACTTGGCAGTCCTCAAAACGTGGTCTGAGAATCCCCGAGAATCCTCGAGACCTTTTCCAGGGCGTTAATGAGGTCAAAACTATTTTCACAATAATACGAAGATGTGTTTGTCCTTTCCACTCTCCAAAGCCTGCCTGACCTGTGGTGACGTCATTGATCTGATGGCTAATGGAATGTATGCATGTGTATTCTTATGTTTTAAAGACTTCTCATTTTAATTTTCTTGCATGACAAATATGAATAGATATAACCCATATATACAAAACCTCTTTGGAGACCTCCATAATTTTTAAGAGGGTACAATTTAAGAATGGCTGCTGCGATGGAAATTTACCATGTCCTCCCGTCCTATTTGCAGATTTCCAGCTCTGCCATGAGAAGAAATCAGGGGTGCCTGAGTGGCTCAGTCGGTTAAGAGTTCAGGTCGCTTAATTTCAGCTCAGGTCATGATCTCAGGGTCATGAGATTGAGCTCCCCACTGGGCGTGGAGCCTGCTTAAGATTCTCTTTCCCTCTCCCTCTGCCCCTCCTCCCACCTTCCCCAACCTCACACGCTCCAGCGCGTGCTCCCTCCAGCGCGTGCTCCCTCTCTCTCCGAAAGAAAGAAAGAAAGAAAGAAAGAAAGAAAGAAAGACAGAAAGAAAGAAGTCAAAGATGGTTTCATATCCCACTGCAGTCACTTCAGGCCTCTCAAGCATCTAAACACTCATTGAAACTTCTGAGTTACCGTAATTTTTTGAACCTGAGCTAGGAAGTTTAATGCATTAAGAGAGAAGCACATATCTTACTGTATCACATATTCTTTTTAAAAATATTTTTAGGGGCGTCTGGCTGGCGCAGTCAGAAAAGCATGCGACCATTGATCTCAGAATTGTGAGCTCGAGCCCCACCTTGGGTACAGAGAGTACTTAAATAGATAAAATGTTAAAATATTTCTATATCTATAATTCAGTAGCATTGAATTCAGAGTCAGTCTCTGAAATCTGTGTACCCAACCAGGGGAACTGCTATACTTTGTGGGTTTGGTTTTGTTTTTTGAGAGAGAGAGAGAGAGAGAGGGAACACAAGTAGGGGGGGCAGCAGAGAGAGAGGGAGAAGCAGACTCCCCCCTGAGCAGGAAGCCCAACGCAGGACTCGATCCCAGGACCCGATCCCAGGACCCTGAGCTCATGACCTGAGCCAAAGGCAGATGCTTAACCGACTGAGCCACCCAGGCATCCCAGAACTGCGATACTTTGATTTACAAAAGCCAAATGGTTGGGTCATTTTATCTACCGACAGGAAGGGAGAACGATGAGAAACCTGGATCCTCCACACTTTTCCTGCTGCTGGGGGAACCCCCAAACACATTTTGTGGCAAGCCACACTCAACCTTCAAACAGCTCACGAAGGTTTACAGGAATATTCTTACTCCCTCCCACCTAGACCCCAGGGCAATTTCTGGAGTTCATGCATTCATCATAATAAAATAGCTGATTCTTAACCAGACCTTAACCTGGGCCAAGCCGAGTTCTCAGCATGAAATTTCATGCCTCATCTGGTTTAATCCTCGCACAGCCCATAGGGTACATACTATTATTATCTTCGTTTTACAGGTGGAGAAGCCAAGGCCCAGCGAGGTTAAGTAACCCGCCCAGGGCACCCAGCTCAGAAGCAGCACTGCCTTTCTCGTGGATTTTGATTTTGTGTTTTCAGTACGCCTCGGGGTGGAGTGAGGGTTCTGGTGGGGTGGGTAAGAATCCGTGAGCTAAGCTTGGAGAAGGAGGAAGGCAGAAGGAATTGAGAAGAAGAGGAGACTGAGGGAAGGGATGGGGGAATCCCCTGGGTCGCGGGCCCCTTGGCTGGCACACCTGGGTACTGCGGGACCTGGCAGGGCCCGGGGTGGGGGCCAGTGTCTGTGCCCTGGGGACTCCGCAGTCGCGGGGTGGGGTGGCTGGGGGACGAGCTCAGCCTTACCTGTCCCGACGCTCCTCTGGTGGTCAGCCTGGAGGTGGCGGCTGCGGCGTAACAAACCTTTCTGGGTCCCCCTTCCCACGCCCCACCCAGGGAAGGGGGGTGGGTGGGTGGGCGTGGGGCGCCCAGGACCGGCCGGACCTGTGCGACCCGGGGCCCCGGTTGTCTGGGGAGCCTGTCACTTCGAGAAGGCAGGTTCTTCCGGGGCTGGGACAGCTGTGGGCGGCAGGATGCCGCGGTGCCTGCAAACTCATAAATACCGCCACCTCACTGGTGGCCGGAGACGTGCGCGCGTGCGGGCAGCTGGCGCCCCGAGGGTGAGCCGGGGACCGGGAGGGAGTCCCCTGCCCCAGCTCCCGACCTCCTGGCTGACGGTCCTGGCCCGGCTGGGCTCCTCCCCAACCCCCGCAGGTCCTCCTGGAGCTGGAGAGTGAACTGGAGCCGGCTAGAAGGGCTGGGGAGAAGGGGAGTGGGTAGGCAGGTGCCGGGCTGGGGGGGATTGGGCTCACCAAGGCAGGATGGGATGCTGAGGAGGGGATAGAGAGGAAGGGGCTGCTCCAGGTTGGATGGAATTTGGGGGCGGGGGACCTGGGGATGGAGTGCGGGATTGGGGTCACTAAGACCAAAATGGAAGGCTGGAGGCGGAAATACAGTGATGAGCTCTGGGGAGGGGGGGACAACGCTAGGAATGGAGGCCATGGTCCCAGAAGCCTGGGTTGCTAAGAGTGCTAAGAGCAGAGTGGAATGCAGAGGATGGGGTTGCCAAGGACAACTTTCTACACTGAATCCCCACCCCCTTCCCAAACCTCTCACTGAGAGTGAGCTGTGGTTCAGAGCTAGGGCTCTGGAACCCGGACCCCTGGGTTCCAGTCCTAGCCCCATCACATCCTCTCTGTGCACTGAATCACTGTGGCTCATTGTCCTCGTCCGTGACAGGGCCCTGATGATACGAGCAGCTACCACACAGGAATGCTGTGAGGCTCCCATGAGTTAATCTATGCAAAGTGCTCAGCTCCCAGCGAGTCTCAGAACATCTGGTGCTTGGGAGTGATCAATATTTTTGTTTTCTCTCTAGCATCTGGATAACCATCCCCTTGAAGACCTCCCCGCTATCCTGCCTCCCTCCCCGCGTTGCCTGATCTCCCTCCACTCTCCATCTTCCCAGCCCCTTTGTGCTGTTCCTGACGGGATCTGATCTACTGTGGACCCCTCCACTTCCCCATCTGCCCCCCACACTGCCCCCTTACCATGAGCCCCCTTTGTCCCTGCTGTCTGCTCCTGGTTTTCTCCTTGGGAGTCCAGGGGACCCCAGTGGCTCCCAGGGCTGCCCCTGAGCAAGTCCACCTGTCCTACCCAGGTAAGTTTCCGGGACCACTTCTTGGGCATTTCCCAGGGAGGCCCAGTGGGTTGGGGGCTCAGGTATCCCATATGGATTGCTGTGGGACCCTGGGCTGGTGGCTTTGTTCTTCCTGAACCTCAGTTGTCTTCCTCTGTTAAATGGGACAGTGGGGCAGCTGGCTGTGCGGGAAATGATTGTGGTGTCCAGACTATACTAAGCGTTCTCCAAAGGGGACCACTGTTGTCCTTATTCATTGTGTCCCCACACAGCTGCCTCTTGATCCTTGATCTAGGGGTGGTGGTAAGGCCTTGGACTCTGGACGCTCTGGACCCAAACTTCCCGGGTTTTAATCCCCGTTTTGCTACTTACCTGCTATGTGACCGTGGGCAAGTGACTTAACCTCTCTGGCCTCCCCTTCCTCATCTGGACAATGGGAGAACACTAGTGTGACCTCATAGCGGGGAGTAAATGAGATATTACCTGTGACGTGGCAAAATGGAGCGTAGCCATGGTTTTCACGTTTTTGTCTCAGGGTCCCTTTGCGCAGCTAAAGATGATTGAGAACCTCGAGGAGCTTTAGTTTATGTGAGTAATATCCATAATATTTGCCATATTAGAAACTAAAACTGAGGCATTTAAACATTTTTAAGTCATTTAAAATGAGCAGTAATACATCAATTCTGTGTTAAGGTAAATGGCGTTTTGCATGAAAAACGATACAAAAGAAAAGAAATCTAATGAGAAGAGTGGCATTGGTGTACATCTTTTTAAGTCTCTTTAATGTCTGGCTTAATAGGAGCCAGCCAGATTCTCCCCACATCTGCTTCCGCTGCTGTCTGTTTTGATAGGTTGCTTTGGTTGAGATATACGAAGAAAATCTGGTCTCACGCAGACTCCGGGTTGAAACAGGGAGGAGATTTTAAAAGGAGTTTCAAATAATTGTGCCTATTCCTTTTTGATACTGCGCTGAAACTCAACACGCAGCCCTCTCTGTCAGTCTTTCAAATAATTTTAGCTTTTTATTTTGAAATAATTAGATTTACAGAAGAGTTGTGAAGATAGTGCAGAATCCCTCTACCCCCGTCACCCAGCTTCTCCTAATGCCAGCGTCTTTTGTGCCCACTGTCAAAGCTAAGAAATTAACATTGGCATTGTATCACTAACTGAACTATGGACTTTGCTTGGGTTTCACCAGTTTTTCCATGAATCCGACCCCCGATCCCACACCGCATCCCACTGCCGTCTCTATAGTCTGCTCCTCGCTGTGACAGTTCTTCAGGCTTTCCTTGTTTTTTTTATGTCCTTGACACTTGTGAGGAAGATCATTTCTTAAAGGTTAGTTCCGATGTAGAATTTGAAACCACGTGAATGAACTGGCTTTGGCATCTGTTGACCAGTGACCTTGGACAAGGCACTTTGCCTGGAGACCTCTCTAAAATGGAACAACAGTAAAACCCATATCTTGGTGTTACCGTGACAATCTAGGGAGATAATCGGGGTCCCTTGTTTGCCCTGCACAATCACAGTAGCAAATCCGCTCTTACTAAGTGCATCAGAGGGGTAAGTCACTCAGCCTCACATTGGGTCTGAAGCTTTGGGTTCTGCCCTTACTCCCATTTTACAGAAGAGTATGCCGAGGCTTGTAGAGACGAAGAGGTCTGACCCCGGGTCACATAGTGGGGAAATGGAAGCCCAGCAGGCTGACTCAAGAGCTCACAATATTTGTTTTAAAACTTTAACTTTGCATTAATTTTAGACTGAACAGAAAATTTACCAAAATATTACAGAGTTCCCATATCCCCCTCACCCTCTTTCTCCTACTGTTATGTTAGCATCTTACATAATTATGGTATGTTTATGTATTTGTTTTTTATTTTTATTTATTTATTTTGTTTTTTTTTTAAAGATTTTATTTATTTATGCGACAGAGATAGAGACAGCCAGCGAGAGAGGGAACACAAGCAGGGGGAGTGGGAGAGGAAGAAGTAGGCTCCCAGCGGAGGAGCCTGATATGGGGCTCGATCCCATAACGCCGGGATCACGCCCTGAGCCGAAGACAGACGCTTAACCGCCATGCCACCCAGGCGCCCCTATTTATTTTTAGAAAGAGTGCACACATGCGTGCGGGGGGAGGGGAGCAAAGAGAGAGGGAGAGAGAGACTCTTTTTTTTTTTTTTAAAGATTTTTTTTATTTTATTTTTTCGACAGAGATAGAGACAGCCAGCGAGAGAGAGAACACAAGTAGGGGGAGTGGGAGAGGAAGAAACAGGCTCACAGCAGAAGAGCCTGATGTGGGGCTCGATCCCATAACGCCGGGATCACGCCCTGAGCCGAAGGCAGACGCTTAACCGCTGTGCCACCCAGGCGCCCCTAGGGAGAGAGAGACTCTTAAGCAGACTCTACACCCAGCCTGGAGTTGACTCGGGGCTCGATCTCACGACCCTGAGATCATGACCTGAGCAGAAATCAAGAGTTGGACACGTAACCGACTGAGCCACCCAGGTGCCCCAATGTGTTTATTAAAACCGGGAAGTTGGGCGCCTGGGTGGCTCAGTTGGTTAAGCATCTGCCTTCGTCTCAGGTCTTGATCTCAGGGTTCTGGGATCCAGCCCCATGTTGAGCTCCCTCCTCAGCGGGGAGTCTGCTGCTCCCTCTCCCTCTGCCTTTCCCCCCAACTTGTGCTCTCTGGAACACGTGCTCTCTCTCTCTCTCAAATAAATAAATAAAGTCTTAAGAAAAAAATCGCAGGACGTTGCTGTTGGAATGTCAGCAGTTTTCCCATTTGGTTATTTCATTATCTAGCATTTAGCTGTCCTCCTTAGTCACCTCCAACCTTCCAGGTGCTCAGTCTTTCCTTACCTTTCCTGATCTTGACATGTTTTTAGTACGCAGCAGTTATTTTGTAGGGTAGCCCTCATTTGGGGTTTGTCGGATATTTCTCCTGATCAGAATGAAGTTATGTGTTTTCTGGCAAGACTATCGGAGCTGTGATGCTGTGTCTTCCCCGGTGCCTGGTATCAGAGAGCTCCCGGTGCTGACACAGCTCATTGCTGTTACTGGGGATGTGGACCTTCACTGTATGGTTGTAGTGGTGCCTGCTGGGCTTCTCCACCACAGGATTTTTCTTCTTCCTTTTGCAGTTAATACATATGTGGGGGGAGATTCCTTGAGACCATGCAAATTATGTGTCTCTTGGAACTTTCACCCACTGATTTTAGCATCCATCCGTGGATCTTGCCTGCAACATTATTAGCATGGTGTTTGCCTGATTGTGATTTTGTGGCTTTCTAATTCCTTCTTTCCCTCTAATGGAAATTTTACTGTCAGGAAAGCTGTCCCATTCCTCCTCTATCCATCCATCCATCTACCCATCTATCCATTCACTTATTTATTTATATATTTTAGTATAGACTTATAGATATTTAGTTTGATTCCTTGGATTAAATGCTCGATACCATCATTATTTATTTTGCGACTCAAATTGTCCTGGATTTGGTCTTTTGGAATTCCTTTGGATCGGCTTCTGTGTCCTTTTGACAACCCCCCATCATTTCTTGAGCACTCCCCCACTTTCTGGCACCACATGTCATTCCAGGCTTATCTTGTATGTTTCCTGTCCCGTCTTTGGAATCAACTGCTTCTGCAAGGAGCCCTGGTTTCTTTCACTGGAGAACGGGTATTTAGAATCTGAGATCTGAGCACTAGGTGTGCTCGTGGCTACTGAGGAATCATGGTTCCCAGGCCCTTTCACAAACGTGTGTGTTTCACATGGTCAAGCACACGTCTTGGTTTCCGTATCTATCTGTATGTATATAGCACTTGCCGTGAGATCATACGATACCTCTGATTCTAGTCCAACATCACGGGCTTATTTTAGCCTTCTTCTTTCCTTATTTGTAACTTCTTTCTCCAGCATTGCAAAACCTGCCTCCCACTTCTGCAGTATACTTAGGTATTTGTCTGATGCAAGTATAGGCAGAAAGCAGTTTCAGAAGGATTTGCCTGTATCCCTGTAAGAACATTTACTAGGTGACAACATGTATGTATGGTCCTTTTTCTCTGTAGTCTTTTTTTTTTTAAAGATTTTATTTATTTATTGGGAGGGAAAGACAGAGATAGCAGCAGAGATCATGAGCAGGGAGGAGAGGGAGAAGCAGGCTCCCCGTTGAGCAGGGAGCCTGACACAGGGCTCAATCCCAGAACCCCAAGATCACGACCTGAGCTGAAGGCAGACACTTAACCAGCTGAGCCACCCAGGTGCCCCTTCTTTATTGTCTTCTTTTTTTTTTTTTTAGATTTTATTTATTTGTCAGAAAGAGAGAGCACAAGCAGGGGGAGCGGCAGGCAGAGCAGGCAAGGGAGAAGCAGTCTCCCAGCTGAGCAAGGAGCCCTATGGGGCACTTGATCCCAGGACCCTGAGATCATGACCTGAGCTGAAGGCAGACGCTTAACTGACTGAGCCACACAGGCATCCCGACTCTGTAGTCTTTTTAAAAGCATTTTTTTAGTACTGAAGTATAAGTTGACGTCCAATGTTATGTTAATTTCAGAATGATTCGACAATTCTCTTCATTATTCGGTGCTCACCACTAAAGGTAGTCCCCGTCTGTCACCATGCCACATTAGTACGATAAACTTGACTATGTTTCCTATGCTGTACTTTTTTCATCTCTGTGACTTATTCATTTTATGATTGGAAGTTTGTACCTTTTTGCTATAGTCTTACAGTGTCCAGTCAAGACCTATCCCATGGTGACCCACCCCTTCGGTGTGGTTGCTTTATTTAATTTTTGAATATAGTTACATCCATTGGTCAGTGTTCATATGCCATACTGGCTTCTTCCTGCATTGTTATCGTAATTGTTAGTTTATTTTGGGGGGTGCATGAAGGAACTATGGAACATGACTGTAATTCTAAGAGTCAGATTTACACAAAAAAGGTAGTGTTTTCTGTCCTGGTCTTTCCTGCTCTGTACCTGTCTCCCCTTTTCTACCCCCTTCCCATCGAAACCATGTAAGTAACCCATGTCAGTAACCCATGTCTTTCCTTTCTGCTGTATCCTTCCTGTATTTCTTTCATACAGATAAGTGGGTACCTATGTCTACCCTCTTACGTGAAGGTGAAGAGTGGGCGACTACCTATCGACACTCTCGTGTACTTTGTTAAATTCCCTGGCTGTCCTGGACGTCATTCCGTAGCAGTTCCTAGAACTTGTCCTCTTTCTTTGGATAGCTCCCTTGTGCTCCATTGTGTGGATGTTACATGGTCTATTCGGCCCCTCTCTTGTGGTTGGGCATTTTGGTCCTGCTATGTTGTGATTACAAACAGTGCTGCAATGAAGAATCTGGAACAAGAATGCATGCTTTTAACATCAGACTATACCATGTGGTGTGTTGAAAACCTTGATTTGGTGGCTGGCGTTTAAGAATTTTGAGTTATCCCTTAAAGTTTGGATTAATCAGGGCACCCAGGTGGCTCAGTCAGTTAAGCGTCTGACTTCAGCTTAGGTCATGATCTCCGGGTCCTGGGATCAAGCCCCTCATTGGCTGGCTCTGCACTCTGTAGGGAGTCTCCTTGTCCCTCTCCCTTTGCCCCTCCCCCCGCTCATGGGCACACTCTCTCTCAAATAGATACATTAAAAAATCTTTTTAAAAAAAGTTTGGATCTATCTATCTGTCTATCTGTTCCTGGCATATAAAAATCACTGTATAGAGACTTATTCTAGAATTTGACAGATTTAGGGGCACTCGGCCTGCTTCCTGCATGGTGGCCACATGGCAGTGAGCCATGGCTGCCCCTTTAAGACAGGGCGGAGTCTACAGTTGGCCACACACTCCAGAACTCTCTGCCTCTTGACTCCTTCCAGCTGGCCTTTGTCCCCGTTTATATTACCTAGCAGGCTTCTAGACATCTGAGTTTATAACCCCTCAATGATCTCATGTCTGTAAAATGTTTGGCACGGGGGCTGCACGCAGTAAACAATGACATTGACAATACTGTCCATTCACTCACGGAATCCTAACAGCACCGTTCCAAGTGTTTGCTCGTATTTATTCCCCTAAGCCTCCTAAAAATGCTTAGAGTAGAAATCATAATTATTTCACTTTACAGATAAGGAAACTGGGGCTCAGAGAGGTGCAGTGACTTGCCCAGGGAAGCACAGCTTGGAAATGGCAAAGCTGGGGTTTTACGGGGCGGGGGGGCTCAGGAACCCGTGTCCCTACTGACTAAGTGTTCCCAGCTGTTGGCTCTTGCCCCTCACTCTGCCTGGACATCCCTCCCTACTCCAGCTCGGGCCTACTGCCCAGCCCGCTCTGCTCCTTTCTCCCCAGGTGAGCCGGGCTCCATGACTGTGACCTGGACCACATGGGTCCCCACCCCGTCGGAAGTGCAGTTCGGCCTGCAGCTAACGGGGCCCCTGCCCCTCCTGGCCCAGGGCACCTTCAGCCCCTTTGTGGATGGGGGCGCTCTCCGGAGGAAGCTCTTCATACACCGGGTCACGCTGCGGGGGCTGCTGCCGGGGGTCCAGTACGGTGAGAGGGGCCCCAGGCCCAAGTGCTAAGGGGAGAACAGGAAGGGGGGGAAGATAGACAAGAAGCTACCGCTGGTGGGGGGCTCAGGCTGGGCGCCTATTGTAGGGGACTCTGGCATGACTATGGAAGGCGCTGGGGTCTGGGGCGGGGTGGACCGAAGGGCATGGGTCAGAACCCCTCGATCCCGACTCCTTCCCCCCACCAAGTGAAGATGGATTGAGGGGTGGGGAGGAGGCAGCTAGGAGGTGCTCCCAGCTGACTGTGACCTTCCCCTTTCCCTCAGTTTACCGCTGTGGCAGTTCTCAGGGCTGGAGCCGTCGGTTTCGCTTCCGGGCCCTGAAGAATGGTCCCCACTGGAGCCCCCATCTGGCTGTGTTTGGGGACCTGGGGGCTGACAACCCGAAGGCCTTCCCGCGGCTGCGCAGGGACACCCAGCAGGGCATGTACGATGCTGTTCTCCATGTGGGTGAGGCATTGGCAAGGCTGCGCCCGGAGGCAAGGCGTGGGGCTTGGGGGGGAGGCGATCCCGGGGCTGTCGAGGGCACCGTGCTGGGGTTAGTGTGGTTCTGAAGGGATAGTCGATGAGACACGGGTCCTGGAGAGGGTGTCTGTGGTTAACCAGCCTGCCCAGTTTCAAATCCCAGCTCCAACACGGAGAGCTGCATGCATTGGTTTTATCCTCCGCGTTATTACAATGAGGGCTGAGGCTGGTCCAGAATTCATGGGATGGTCATGATGACTACATTGGTGACATTGCTTGGCATGCTGTAAGTGCCACGTGTTCCTTGTCATTATCATTGCTGCTGTGGCTTCAGGGGACAGGGACACACATGAGAGATGCAGATTGAGGCTGATATGGCTCACTGCCGCAGACTCTGGAATCAGATTGCCAGGGCCTGATTCCTGGATCTTTACTAACCAGCCCTGTGACCTTGTGTGAGGACATAACCCCTCCGGGCCTCAGTTTCCCCATCTGAGGTGGGGTAATAATAACATCCACCTCAGAGGGTGTTTTGAAGATTCAGGTGATCAAGTATGTAAAGCATTTGGAACTGTGCCTGGTACAAAGCCAGTATCAGATCGTGTCAGTCTGAACGTTTTTGTCCTGGGAGGGGACAAGAAGCTGGGCAGAGATGGGCGCTGGTGTGATCAGAGCACAGAGACCAGAGTGGTCTCACGGGGGTGGGGTGGGGGGGGGTCTCAGGGGCCAGAGGTTCAGGAAACAGCTCCAAGTGCACAGGTGGGTGGGTGTGAGGTAGGGATCACAGAACCGGGATGGCTGAGGGCCAGGGGTTGCAGAGACAAGCAGTTCCAGCAAGAGGAGAGCCAGGCCTGGGTCCTCACTCTCTCCCTGCTTCCCCCCACCACCGGCCCCCCAGGAGACTTCGCCTACAACATGGATCAGGACAATGCTCGTGTCGGGGACAAGTTCATGCGGCTCATCGAACCTGTGGCCGCCAGCCTGCCCTACATGACGTGCCCTGGGAATCACGAGGAACGCTAGTGAGGGCCTGGGGCTTGGGCCTGGGGCTTCAGGGCAGGCGAGGGTCTGACCAGAGCAAACAGACGTGTCCTTCTTAGCGTCTCGTCTTAGTCCCTCATTCTGCAACAGCACGTTAGTGGTAGCGAGAGGAGAGGAGATGAGGGCCAGGCTGGGAGCCAGACCTGGCCTGGCAATGGGGTGGGGGAGGCCGGGTCAGGGAACCCAGACCCTCTCCCCACCCTTTCACTTCCTTTTATCCAGCAACTTCTCTAACTACAAGGCCCGATTCAGCATGCCAGGGAACAATGAAGGCCTGTGGTACAGGTAATCTGGGTGACCCTGGGGACTGTAGGATGGATGGGAGATGCCGAGGAGACCCCCCACTCTGACCCATGCCCTTTAACCCCTCCAGCTGGGATCTAGGCCCTGCCCACATCATCTCCTTCTCCACGGAGGTCTACTTCTTCCTCGGTTACGGCCGCCACCTGGTAGAGAGACAGTTCCACTGGCTGGAGAGCGACCTCCAGGTAACCTGGGTGGAGGTCCCCTATAATCCCCTGCCCGGCCTCCCCTCCCCCACCCCCGCCCCTCATTCTGGGTCCTTCTCTCCAGAAAGCCAATAAGAACCGGGCAGCCCGGCCGTGGATCATTACCATGGGCCACCGGCCCATGTACTGTTCCAATGCTGATTTGGATGACTGTACGTGGCATGAGAGCAAGGTGAGGACCCCATCCCTGGGGCGGGGTGCTAAGAGCCAGGTGGTTGGGGGGGCCGGACTGAGTCACCATTCACCTCCTTGCATGCCCTGCCAGGTTCGCAAAGGCCTCCGTGGCAAGTTCTACGGGTTGGAGGATCTTTTCTACAAATACGGTGAGTGACCTGGGGGACTCCCAGACCCAGGCCCCAGCCCGCCCCCCCCATCTCTCCAGGATCAAGTGGCTTGACCGCAACTTGTTCTGTCTCAGGGGTCGACCTGCAGCTGTGGGCTCATGAGCACTCCTACGAACGCCTGTGGCCCATTTACGACTACCAGGTGAGTCTCAGGGAGGGGCAAGGGCCAGTGCGGCTGGTGTCGGTGGACCCCTGGACACCTGGAGCTTGGCACTGTGTGACACGCCCCTCCCCCTTGTTCCCCATCTCCAGGTATTTAATGGCAGTCGAGAGATGCCCTACACCAACCCCCGAGGCCCGGTCCACATCATCACGGGATCTGCTGTGAGCAGCATGGGGAAGGGTGCCTTTGGCTTCTTGCCTCTTGATTTTTACTGCCTCTTGTACCTGCCTGGGGAGCCAGGTGTTTATACAGCTGCTGTCGCCAACTCTCACCCCGAGAGCTTAGGTAGCCCTAGTCGCAGGCCCATTGTACAGATGTGGAAACAGAGGCTCAGGCAGTCAAATTCTCGTTCAGTCGCAGACTCAATGAGTGGCAGGGGTTGGGGTCCTTGCCCAGGTTTACCGGATGGATCCAAAGACAGAGGGCTTCTTATTATCATCATTGCCACTGAACTCCAGACTCCATTCCCCTTGCACCAAACTCCTCGCTGATGCCCGCTTTCTGTTCCAGGATCCCACATTCGAGTTAGTTATTGTGTCTACTGAGTCTTTCCTTGTCTTTCATCCTGCGCATTTTGGACAACTCCTGGCCAGTTGTTTTGCAGAAGGCCCCTGGGTCTGGGTTTATGCGTCGTTTTCCTGAGATTCAGGTTATGTGTTTTGGGCAAGATGAACCCAGAAGTGACGCTGTGTCCTCCTCGGTGCACTGGACCGGGGCTCCTGCCGTGCGTGTCTCTGAGTCGCCTGGTTGAGGAGCTGTCTGTGGGGCTCCTCCACCATAAGGTTATTCTGCTTCCCTTTCTACTGAATAAGTATCTTCACGAGATTCCTTTTGGCCATGCGAATCTCCTGTCTCTCCTCAAACTTTCACCCGCTGATTTTTGAACCCCCCAATGGGTCTTGCCAGCAGCAGTTATTACTGCGGTGTTCTAATGGGAAGTTTCTCGTTCCCTCATTCCTTCTAGATTTATTAATTAGAATCCTCTCGTGAGGAAGACCTGTCCCTTCCGTCCCATTTACATAGTTCGTTATTGATTTATACCAGTGTGGACTCACAGGTAATTGCTGTATCCTGTGAGCGATAATCCGATATGGCTGTGATTTATGCTGCCGTTCAGCTTGCTCTGGGTTTGGCCACTGGGAACCCTTCAGGTCAGGGCCTGTGCCTCCTCGCGCGTCCCCGGCATTTTGTGAGCTCTTCCTTATTTTTTAGCCCCACAGTGTGCTCCAAGGATCATCTTGTGTTTCCCTGCCCTTCCCCTCTCCGCCTTGGAATCACTCACTTCTGCAAGGAGAGAGGGTTTATTTTTTAAGCTGGTTCTTACAAATTAGTAAGATCAAAGTAAGAAGCACTTGTGCTAAAAATCCAAACTGTGCACGGGGCACCTGGGCGGCTCAGTCGGCTAAGCTTCTGCCTGGCTCAGGCCATGATCCCAGGGTCATGAGATCGAGTCCCGCATTGGGCTCCCTGCTCAGTGGGGAGCCTGCTTCTTCCTCTGCCTCTGTGATCTCCCTCTCTTTCTCAAATAAATAAACAAAATTTAAAAAAAAATTCAAACAGTGCAGAGGGCTGGAGGTGAACACCAGCCATCCACACCCCTTCTTAGTCCCACTCTGGCGTTCTGTCTCTTGGATAGCATTTTAAAATGTTCTCCTCATGTGCAATCGAGTAATTGTCTTGATAGAGATGGGTTACTGGACTACCCACTTTTAAAAAACAGCTTGGATCATGCTTCATCCCCTAGGGGTTCTCAACTTTGGTGCACATTACATGGGGAAGTTTTAAAACTCCAGCGTCTGGGCCCCATTCCAGAAAAACACCAGACTCTCTGAGAACCGGGGCCCTGGCATTGGCCCCAGTGTAGCCACCACCTGGAGCAGGAAATAGAATGTTATCAGCACCAGATGGCTCCTCAGACCCCTAGGTGATCGCTATTCTGAACTTTAATCAGCACAGATTAGTTTTTCCTTCAATTTCAAATTTTGAAATTATTTCAGACTTACAGAAAAGTGGCAAAAATACAGACTTTCCCTATCCCCTTTACCAGTGTTTCCCAAATGTGAACATTTAACCACATCTGTTTTTGTTTTGTTTGTTTGTTTTTTGAGAGAGAGAGAGAGAGAGAACGGGTCCAAGCAGGTGCGTGTGAGCAGGGAGGGGTGGGGCAGAGGGAGAGAGAGAATCCCAAGCAGGCTGCATGCCCAGCAAGGAGCCCATACAGAACTCAGTCCCCCGACCCTGAGATCATGACCTGAGCCGAAATCAAGAGTCCGATGCTCAACCAACTGAGCCACCCAGGCGTCCCAACCACATCTGTTTTAATCTCTATTTTCTTATTATTTCATTTGTTGTGGCTATTATTATATTATTAATATTTTATAATATTATTATATTATATACAATGAATGATTATTAATATATTATTTTCCCTGGCGAGATCATTCGGGACTATGCCGTTATCTGGCTATTCCTCAAACTTTCGCCACGAGTTTGACCATGTATTGATGATTCTTGCTTCCATTAATGATTACAACAATGGCTGCAAAACGGTGGTATTTCAAGGTCCCTCATGGTCTCTGCTCATGTTGCCTGGCATTCTACTGCAAGGCTGAGCACTCGCTCTCCCCCAGGCGCCGGTGACTTCAAAAGCTTTCTTGGAGGGTCTACTGGGCAGCCAGTGTTGAGACCCACCGGTTTGGTCTACTCTTCAAACTGCATTTTCCCTTTTATTGTACCTCTTAGCCACCTTTCTGTTACACCCTTCTTTGTGATGGCTACGCTATAATTTATTTCACTGACCCCCACTGATGGGCATTTGGGTGCCTTCCAGCTTAGGGCTTTTATAGAAAACGCTGCAGTGGACAGTCTCTCACAGCCACGCACTTTTCTAGAAGTCTTAGTGAGGTCAAGTCTTCACAGATGTCGCCTTCCTTGGGGGCATCAGGGTCTCCCGGCCTGGGAGGTTGTTTCTGCTCCTTGCAGGTCCTCCACCCACCGCAGCCCTGGGTCTAAAGGATTCTGTCTGGCAGGGTTGTGAGGAGCGACTGACCCCCTTCTCCCTCTTCCCGCGGCCCTGGAGCGCCGTGCGCGTGAAGGAGTATGGGTACACGCGGCTACACATTCTCAACGGGACCCACGTGCACATCCAGCAGGTGTCGGACGACCAGGTCAGTGAGCGGTGGCCAGATCACCTGCCTAAGCACCCGGGCCCAGCTGGTTAAAAACATGGATTCCAGAGCTGGAAATCCTGGGTTCAAATCCTGCCTGTGCTACTTACTGGCTGGCTGACCTCGAGCAACTTATTTCAAGTATCTGAGCCACGGCTTTCCCATCTGTTAAAGGGGATGATAATAGTTCCTTGACCTACTATATATAAAATGCTGAGAACAGTTTCCAAAGCATGGTAAATTCCATAGGTATTTATCAGCCTGAAGGAGGGGCTGAGAAAGGTGGGTGGTGGGAGCAGGTGGAGGGAAACCAGTATGATTCGTACGTGGCAGTTGTGGCCCAAGGTTAGAAGGACCCAAATAATCATGGGTCACCTTTCTTTATTTTTGTCGTTGTAATTTTATTTTATTTGTTTAAAGATTGATTTATTTATTTGAAAGGGGTCAGGGGAAGGGCAGAGGGAGAGAGAGAGACTCTCAAGCAGACTCTGAGCTGAGCACAGAGCCCGACTTGGGGCTTGATCTCACGAGCCTGAGACCATAATCTGAGCTGAAACCAAGAGTCAGACGCTTCACCAAATGAGCCACCTAGGAGCCCTGGCCATTGTCATTTAAAGATAATAATGATGATGATTTCTTGAGCACCTGTTGTATGTCAGATGCTGGGCTGGACACTTTACATCTAGTAGCACTTTCACCACCACAGCAATCCCATGGGACAGTTTTTCTTTCCATTTTACAGATGAGAGAACTGAGGCTCAGAGGGGGGAAGCAATTTTCCAAGGGTCACACAGCTGGGGGCAGAGCTGGGATCTGACTGCAAAGACTGAGTTCTTTTTGTTATAAATAACTACCCTTCATTGAGCGGTGCACGCACCGGGGGTAGGCTTTAGGCTTATGTGTTTATCACATTCAGTTCTCCCCTGCATATAGAGTATGGAAGTGAGGCTCAGAGTTGGGGAACATTCTTAAGGCCACGTAGAGAGCCATTGCACTGGGATATAAGTGACATCTGTCTGACTCCAGGGTTTGTGCTCATAATAATAGCCTACACATTATACAGTCCTTGCCTTGTCCCAGGATCCCTTTTTAAAAAGCCCTCTACCGGGGCGCCTGGGTGGCACAGCGGTTAAGCGTCTGCCTTCGGCTCAGGGCGTGATCCCGGCGTTGTGGGATCGAGCCCCACATCAGGCTCCTCTGCTATGAGCCTGCTTCTTCCTCTCCCACTCCCCCTGCTTGTGTTCCCTCTCTCGCTGGCTGTCTCTATCTCTGTCAAATAAATAAATAAAAAATCTTTAAAAAATAAAAATAAAAAAATAAAAAGCCCTCTACAAATAATCTCTTTTAATTCCCACAACATCTATGAGGAAGGTACTATTACTATCCTCCCCACTTTTCAGAGAAGGAAAACTGAGGCTCAGAGAGGTCTGGCACTTCGCCCAAGGTCACACAGCCCATTAAAGATCTGGATTTGAATCCAGGTTCCTGGCCCCAGACTCTGGACTCTGCGCTCTCACTACCTCCTTTGTTTTTATCCCTTGCAGGACGGGAAGATTGTGGATGACGTCTGGGTGGTGAGACCCCTCACTGGCCGGAGGATGTATCTCTAGGCACAGGGGCAGCTGTCATCAGCAACCTTGGGCCTCGCTGCCTTGGCTCGTGTGACCTGACTCTGCCTAGGCCCAAGTGGAGAGTTGGGGCAGGTTGACTCCCAGCCCTTCTGAGGCCCCGTGTGGGGTGGATGCAGTCCCGAAGCAGCTGGAGCAGCTCTCCCCTCCTGGAGAGGTGGGGGTACCCTCCGGCTGCGATGGGAGGGCCAACGTGCAGGCGCAGAGCAAAGCAGGGCAGGTGTGGGGCGGCGCGGCCCTGCTCTCCTGCATAGCACGGACAGGGTGGGGCTCCCATGGGGCCCCGGGAATAAAGAGGCTTATAGCTGTGGCCATGGACTCTGCACTTCTGCGGGGGATGCCCCCTGGGCCGTCAGGTCGAGGGGCATCACCAGCCCTAAGTCAGCAGTGGGCACGGCTGTCATGACACTACTCTCCAGCAGGTGGCAACAGTGACTTTCTCCTCCTAGGCCGGCCCTCAATGCTCCTAACGCCTGAGGAGCGCCTCAGTCCCAGCCCAGCATTGAGAAGTGTTAACACACCCGACTCCAAGCTGGGGGTGCTTGCAAGCCTTAGGATCTCACACACCTTCCATTTTCCTCCCCTTTCCCTTCCTTTTCTCCTCCCTGTCTCTATCCCCTTCCTTTTCATGTACTCACCTGTTATTTATTGGGCATCTCCCATGTGCCAGGCCCTGGTCTCAGTCCTGGGAGACAGCTATGAACAAGCCAGAGATCTCTGCCTTCACGGAGCTGATACTCTAACCAGGGGGTCAGACAGCAAACACAATAAATAAGAAAAATGTAAAGCAGGGTATATACTGGTAAGCGCTCTGAAAAAGCAGGGAAGGGGCCTGCGGGGGGACAGTTGCAGTTTTTACAAGGATAATCAGGGAGACCTCACGAGGAGGGTGACATTTGATCTGAAGGAGTCTGAGAGAGAAGCCACAGGGACAGAGTGTTTCTGGCAGAGGAACAGCCTGTGCAAAGGCCCTGAGGCAGAAACATGCCGGCCCTGGCAGGGTATCAGTGTGGAGGCGAGTGCAGCCAGGGCAGAGTGAGTAGGGGAGGATAGAGACAGGGAGCTGATGGTGAAAGATCGTGTGGGGCCTTGTGGGGCCCAAGAGGACTTTGTCCTTTTTCTGCAGGAGGGCTCTGAGTCAGTGACAGACACTTCTGACCGTAGGAGGCCTAGGCCACGCTGGGCGCTGGTCCCAGGGCTGAGAGCTTCCCCGGGGCCTCCCGTGGGCTCCCAGCCCTGCAGGCCGATCTCGCATTATTGCTCCATGAGCTGCATAGGCTTCCTCACACTTACTGCTGTGCCCACGGCACACCAGCTTCCTGCGGTTTCTTGAATTATGCGAGGCTTTTTCTCACCCTGCGCGTGCCCTCTCCCCGGCTCATCCTGGGCTGGCACCTTCTCAGCCTGAGCTCTCCGCCTCCCCTGACAGCCCCAGCGAACAGAGCTGCCATCGTTCTGTCCCATCCCTGCTTCACTGCACTTCGCTCTTCACTTCCTGGAAATCACGGACTGATTTATGCTTGTCCATGGTCAGTCAAGCCCTGGGGCTAAGGGTCTGTGCGGGTGGAGACCAGGGCCATCTTGTTCATTTGTGGGTCTCTCACCTCTACCAACCCTTCCCAGACCCCTTCTCAGGCCGGGCAGTGGCCCCGCGCCCCCTCACCCCAGCCCCGCCCATCCTGGGCCGGCACTGTCTGGGGGTGGCTCTGTCTCCCCCACTGGACTGTCAGCCCCGGGAGGGCGGGGCCCGGGGCTCAGCCCAGCACAGCCCAGCACAAGAGAGGCACTTCATAAATATTTGTTGCCTTAATGAAGGCCACCACATGCCAGGCTCTAGCTGGACAATGCCAGGGACACCCCGGGGACAGGGATGAATCAGCCCCAGCTGGGCCCTGTAGTTCACCGGCGAGCAGAGCAAGGCGGTTACCCAACTTGGGCAACATGCAATGAGGGAAGGCCACTGAGGGAGGCACCCGGCCTGTGAAGTCGCCAGCCGCAGTGTCATGCATCACTGGTGCCTGAGCCCGTGCCCACGTGGGCCTGGCCCGTTCCGTCCCAGGCCAGGGGAGGCTGTGACAGGCCTGGGCGGGAGGTCCACAGAGCGCGAGGGCCTAGCACTGGGGCTAGACAGAAACGGGGTTTGAATCTCAGCTCTGCCACTTGCTGTGGGATGTGGCATCACCAGCCCGCTCTGAATGTCAGTTTCATCATCTGTCACCAAAGAATGATCGTACTTTATGGCATTGCCTTGGGATTAAATGAGGCTGAAAGCCTTGATGTTGTCCTTGACTCTTCTTTTTCTCACGTCCCACATTTAACAAGCTAGCAAATTCGGCTGACTTTGTCTGTAAAGTCTATCAAGAAGCTGTCCCCTTCTCCAATCTCCAAGGCCTCCACCCTGGTCCCGTCCACCTGTCCCTTGCCTCCCTCCTACCTGGTCTCCCCTCTGCTCCCATCCCCTCCCCCCAGTCTGCTCCACATGCAGCTGAAGGGACCCATGGACATCTGTGTCAGATCGTGTCCTTCCTCTGCCTGAGCTTCCCGTGGCACCATCTCCCTTGGGGTAAAAGCCAGTGTCCTCCCCATGGCCCACCACACACGATCTGCCCGTCACCTCCCTCTCCTCGACTCCCACTGCTTGTCTCTGTCCACTCTGCTCCAGCCACACTGGCCTCAACTGTATCAGATGACTGGCCGTTCCCTCTGCCTGGGACGCTGCCCCCGACTACTCACATGGCTCTCTCCCTCCCCTCCTTCAAGCCTTTGCAGTGAGCCCACCCCTGACCACCCTGTTTAAAACAGCATCCCGCCCCCTACCTCCCATCAGCATTCCCTGCTTTCTTTTCCTTCAGATAGCTTCCACATCGTAGCCTACTGTGAAGAGACATCTTTCATGATGTATTCTTTATCTCGCCATCAGAAAGTGAGCTCTGGGGGTGGCAGGGGTTTCTGGGGTTTCTGCGCGTTCTGATTACCCCTGGAGTTCCAGTACTCGAAATATAGTAGTTGCTCAATAAACACTGGTTGAATGGCTGAGGGGAGGCAGGGGAAATTCAGATCACACGCTTGAAGCTGCGCTTGGCGCCCAAGGAACAGGTCATAAATAGTAGGAATGACGGGGATTTTGGTGAGTCAGATACAGGCCAGCCCTTGGGGCTCCCGCTGCTGGGCGCACAGGACACAGGCACATCTGGCTGATTGCAACACCTACGATGTGTGACATGATCGGGAAGTGACAGGTTGCGGGACTGAAGACCCTACAGCTTCTGGAAGGCAAAGCCGAGCGAGGCCAAAGGCTATGCAGATGCTTGCCCAGCAGGCTGGGGTGACGCTCCTGGAAGAGGCAGCAGGTCCCAGGGACGGCCCGTGAGGTGGTTTGGGGTCTATGGAGACACAAGAAGGGGGAAGCTGTGGGTCTCGGGATTCATTCATTAGCAAATATTTATTTACTGAAGTCCCTCATTGCTCAAATCAGCCAGAAATGGTTTTTGTCAACTACAGCTGAGAAGCAGGAAAGAACAATGCGCCCAACACGATCCAGCTGTTGTAGGTACTGCGGTGGCCGAGAGGACATTTTGGCCCTTGTGAGGCTGACATTCTCCTGGGGGAGATAGAGAAGAAACTGTGAAAACAAAAATATTATCAGTTGAGAATTCCAGATGGTGATCAGCATTGTGGAGAAAATACAGTGGGAATTAAAGCATGGGATGGCAAAGGGTGCTCTCAGTAGGTGCCCAGGAAAGGCCTCTCTGAGGAAGTGACATTTAAGCCAAAGGACGGGGAGCTAGTCAAAGCAAAAACCTATAAGAGTGATCCAGGTAGAGAAACCAGCAGGTGCAAAGGCCCTGAGGCAGGACTGTTTGAGAGACAGCCATGAGGCCAGGGTGACTGGTGCGGAGTGCGTAGGATTACCAGATAAAATACGGGGTGCCCAATTACATTTGAATTTCAGAGACAGTCCCTAAATGTTTAGTCCAAATATGTCCCAAATATTGCATGGGGACAGGCTTATACTAAAAAATGACTTGAGGTTTATCTGAAAATCAGCACTAGCTGAGCATCCGGTATTTTTACCGGCTAAATTTTTATTGTAACCATAGGAATGAGCAAGACAGGATGTGGAGGAGATGAGGACATAGAAAGGACAAAAAGTTCCTCCCCACATCCCGCACACACGCCCGAGGAGACACGCTCTTCGAGTTCTTCAGGCACCCCTGTTACTTGGCGTCCCTACTCCCTGGGCAGGACGCCTCCTCTCAGCCCTCCACCCTCTCCTCCCCCCAGATCTTTGCTGCTGCTTTTCAGCAAATTTAAAAAGTAATAATATTGTGATTTTACTTCAGCAGAGAAAGTAACACACTCATTGTTAAAAAAAAAAAAAAATCAGGGGCACCCGGCTGGCTCAGTTGGGGTAAGTGTACGACTGTTAGTTTCAGCTCAGGTCATGATCTCAGGACCCTGGGATCAAGTTGAGTCGGGCTCCCTGCTCAGCAGGGAGTCTGCTTCTCCCTCTCCCTGTGCCCCTCCCCCCTGCTTGCTCTCTCTCTCTCTGTCTCTCAAATAAATAAAAATCTTTTTAAAAACTTTTAAATATAACTCCATTTAATACAATTACCTGGACCCTTTTAAAGTGTATAATTTCATGAGTTTTGACCCATGTATATTCCCATGAGACCACTACCACAATCAAGCCACGGAACATTTCTACCACCCCAGAGTTTCCCTCCCATGCCTTTGCAGCGCATCCTCCCCTCTGCCCCCCAGCTTCAGGCAACAATGAATCTGCCTTCTGTCACTACAGATTAGATTTACCTTTCCCAGAATGCTGGGAATGGAACCACAGGACACTGGCTTCTTTCACTCAGTTTACTACATTTGCAGTTCAGCCATGATGTCCCGCCTATCAATAATTCCTTCCTTTTCATGCCGAGTAGTGCCCCATGGAATGGATATCCTGTAATCTATTTATCTGTTCAGCAGTTGATGGACATTTTGGGTTGCTTCCAGGTTCTGGTGATTATGAAAAAGGGTGCTATAAAAAAAAAAAACTCAAAAGCAAAAAAAAGAAAACAAGCTTTATGAACATTCCTGTACAGGTCATTGTGGGAATATATGTTTTCATTTCTCTGGAGTAAATACTTAGGAGTGGGATCGCTGGGTCCCTGTGTCTTGCGCGTTCTTTTGATGGCTGCATAGCTGTATTCTGTGACACATTTTGAGCTCTGCTCATCACCTTATTTTATATTATTTATTTATTCATGTGTTTATTAGCTATCTCCCAAGCATTTGTTTTCTGAAAAAGAAGAGAAATGGTTAGAAGCCTGGACCTTGAAGCCAGGCTGCCTGTGTGACTTTGAAGAAGTTACTTAACCTCTCTGTTTCTCTGTTTGCACACTTGTAGAACGGGACTAACCATAGTGCATAGGGTTGTGGGGATTAAATGAGGTAATATGGGGCTCCTGGGTGGCTCGGTCAGTTGAGGCGTCGACTCTTGATGTTGGCTCAGGTCATGGTCTCAGGATTGTGGGATCCAGCAGCTTCAGGCTCCGTGCCCAGTGGGGAGTCTGCTTGAGATTTTCTCTCTCCTTCTCCCTCTGCCCCCCTCCCTCTGCTCTCTCTCTCTCTAAAATAAATAAATAAATAAAATCTTTTAAAAAAATAAGCGAGGTAGCATATGTAAAGTGCTTAGCACAGGACCTGCTATAAAGAAAATCTTCAATAAATGTTTGCAGTTGTCATTATCAACATGCGCGGCACACAGATGGCACTCAACCAATACATTTATAAAATGAAACTGAGCAGTCTCTTTTTCTTTTTTTTTTAAGATTTATGCACTTATTTTTAAAGATTTTATTTATTTATGAGAGAGAGTATAAGCTGGGGAGAGAGGCAGAGGGAGAAGCAGACTCCCCACTGAGCAGGGAGCCTGATGCAGGGCTCGATCCCAGGACCCTGGGATCATGACAGGACCTGAAGGCAGACGCTTAACCGACTGAGCCACCCAGGTGCCCTGAATTTGAGCGGTCTTTAAGCACATGGGTTTTGAAGTCAGAACTCCCAGTTAAAATTCCAGCAAAACTGCTTACAGGTGGTGGGACTTTGTTCCCATGCCTTAGTTTCCTCATCGGTGAAATGGGGCTAAGGATCCATCTTCCAGAGAAGTGTCGAGGATTAGCAAAGATCAGGTAGGTAAAGTGTTCAGAGAGAGTCTGGTGTAGCAAGCAGTAAAAAAAAATTGGAAGCAATCTAAACAGGCAACAATAGGGAAATCGTGAAGTATGGTATGATACATCAATAATTAAAAAACAATGAGGTGGTATAACAATGGTAACAATTGTAAAACAATGGCGATTTTTAAAAATCTTACTAAAATAACACTAAGGATGAATACAGTTGACCCTTGAATAATGTGGGGGTTAGTGTTGCCCACCCCTGCACAGTCAAAAACCCAAGTATAACTTTTGACTCTCCCAAAACTTAACTACTAATAGCCTTGTGTGACCAGAAGTCTAACCAATAACATAAACAGTCAATTACTGCACATTTTGTATGTTCTATGTATTATAGCTGTATTCTTACAATAAAGTAAGCTGGAGAAAAGAAGATGCTATTTAGAAAATCATGGAGAGGGGCGCCTGGGTGGCACAGCGGTTAAGCGTCTGCCTTCGGCTCAGGGTGTGAACCCAGAGTTACAGGATCGAGCCCCATATCAGGCTCCTCCGCTATGAGCCTGCTTCTTCCTCTCTCACTCCCCCTGCTTGTGTTCCCTCTCTCGCTGGCTGTCTCTATCTCTGTTAAATAAATAAATAAAATCTTTAAAAAAAAAAAAAAAGAAAATCATGGAGAAGAGAAAATACATGTATGGTACTGTATTGCAATTATTGAAAAAAAAATCTGCTTATTAGTGGACTGATGCAGTTCGAACCCGTGTTGTTCAAGGGTCACCTATACACTCAAATATATAACTTTGTCTATGTCTTTTTTTTCCTTTAAGAACAATTCCTAGGGGCGCCTGGGTGGCTGTCAGTTAAGCATCTGACTTCAGGTCAAGTCAGACCCCTGTGAAGAGCTCTGAGCTCAGTGGGGAGTCCGTTTGTCCCTCTCCCTCTTCCCCTCCCCTGCCCATGCTTTCTCTCTCTCTCAAATAAATAAATACAAATCTTTAAAAAAGGGGCGCCTGGGTGGCTCAGTTGGTTAAGCATCGGCCTTTGGTTCGGTTCATGATCCTGAGGTCCTGGGATCAAGCAGGGAGCCTGCTTCTCCCTCTCCCTCTGCCTGCTACTCCACCTACTTGTGCTCTCTCTCTGTCAAGTAAATAAAATCTTTTTAAAAAATCTTTTAAAGAAAAGAACAATTTCTAGAAGTGGAATTGCTGTTTTGGAAGGTTGACAGCATTGTTAAGTCTCCTGATGGATATCACCAAAATCTGCCCCAGATCATAGTCCTATATGTCCTATATGTGGGGTATGAGAGCAATGTATCTTATATTCTCATCAGCACTGCTTATAATAGTAAAAAAATATTTTTCTGGGGTGGTGCAGTAGGTTAAGCATCCGACTCTTAGTTTCGGCTCAGTTCGTGATCTGAGGGCTGTGAAATCGAGCCCCACATGGGGCTCCATGTTCAACTCAGAGTCTGCTTGAGATTCTCCCTCTCCCTCTGCCCCTCCTGCTCATGCCCTCTCTCTCTCAAATAAATAAATAAATCTTTAAAAATACATATTTTTCTGAGAGACCAAAAAAAAAATAAATAAAAAGGATCTGTTTAATAGCTTAATATCCATTTCATTAATTTCTTATTTATGGATTCCATTTCTTTCTTATCCATTGTCTGTACTTTAAATTGTTGTTCATGTCCTTTGCCTGTTTTTCTGTCATATGTTCACCTTTCTTATTGATTTGTAAATGCTCTCTACATATGAAGGCCATAAAGCATTGCCTGCCATCTATATATTGCCACTTATCTTTTCCCTTGATGTATCATTTTTATGAGGCCAAATCCTCCTCACCCTCCCCACCTGTTCCCATCTATTGGAGGTCGCCTCCTCACCACCTCCTCCAGGAAGCCCTCTGTAGGAGGCTCTTTTGGGGCTGGTTTTCTCTCTTAGAGCCCCATCCTGAGGAAGCCCTTGGAGCAGATCTACCGCCGGGCTTGTTCCACATCTGATCTCTGACTGAGATCTCCAACTGAGTTCCAAGGGGGGCTTCCCCAAACGTGGGTTCTAGAGCCTAATACCCTGCAATTTGTGCAGGGCATTCGAGAGGCAAAGGCTGTACCTGGCCCTCCTCCCATCACGGCGACCTGGATTAAGCGCTGTCATCTCAGCTACGAAACTTGTTTAAAAAAAAAAAAAAAAACAAAACACGGAGACTCTGTGAGGCATACAGATTTCAAAAGAGCACAAAAACAAGAACGTTTAAGGCTGGCTAGGGTACTTTAAAGTGCATGGTCCCTCTGAGCGCTGGTGGGAATGTGAATTGGATCCTTGTAGCACAATTTGGCAATGTGTGTCCCAGACCGCGGGGAGGCAGCAGAGAGCAGTCAGCGAGAGCCTTGCCCGGGAGCCAAAACGGGATGAGCCCTGGCTCTGCCCCATTAGCTTGAGCGACTTTGGGCAAATAAACTTACTGCTCTAAGCTTAGGTTTCCTCTGCGAAGCCAGAATAATCATAGCCCCTGTTGTTAAAATTACACAGCTTAGCTCCATGCATGGGAACTGTTACTATTATTAAATCTTAAAGCTGTACATTTCCTTTGACCCAGCAGTTCCATTTGTGGTAATCTATTTAAAGGAAATATTTAGAGATGTGCACAAATATTTAACTGCTTGAATTGGGGGGGGTATTATTTATAATAGCAAAATATTTATCACAGCTTAGATGTTCAACAAGAAAGGGTGGTTAAACAAATTAGAGTTCATTGATAGGGCATCTATGCAGCCATTAAAACGCATGTTCCTGAAGAAAATGACGTGGAAAGATACTGATGATATTTCTAATCTTGTTTTTAGAAACATATAAAATTCTTTATAATGTGTGCCACTGATTCTGTTAAGAACGAAAGAGGTAGGTAAATGTACAGGAAAAAAATGACTCATCATGCAATCGTTCATTCATTGCTTCTCCCAGACATTAATTAAATGGCTACTATGTGCTAGACACTGTGCTGGGGTGGGGCGGTGGGGGGGATGCACTTAGCATTTAAGAGTATCTCTGAGGGGGTGGAATTAGGACTCATCCAACCATCCATTCAACAAATGTTTATTGAGCATCTACGTGCCAATAGTGCAAGGGCACCGGGCTTGCACAGTGAACAAAACAGTCAAAAATCCATGCTCTCATAGAGCTGACATTTCAGTGGAGGAAACAACCAAAACAAACTAACTACAATTAGCTAATCGTCTAGTTTGTTAGAAGTTGATTAGAGCAGGAAAAAAAAAAGCAGATAAAGGGAGGGGTTCAGTAGCATGCAAGAGGAATGTTTGCTGCTTTAGTTAGGGTGGGAAGGAATAAAGTCACTGATAAGGTGATATTTGAGTAAAAACCTGAAGGAGGCGAGGGAGGGAGCCCTGAGGATACTTGGGGAAAGAGTCTATGCCAGACAGAAGGAACAGCCAATGCAAAGACTTCGAGGAGGGAGAGCTCCAGATATTTTTTCTGGAAGAGCAAGGTAGCCGGGGCCCAGAGAGTGAAATCATAGGAGAGGATGCAGGGGCTTCGTTTATGGATTTTGTTGTTGCTGTATGTTTTCTGGTANTTTTTTTTTTGGTTTTTTTCTTTTTTTTTTTTTTTTTTTTTTTGACGAACTAATTACTTTTTAAAAACCTGCAGAAAACATTAAGGTCAAATAGTGTCTTGGTTCCAGGTCAAGTTCCTGGACTCAGGCAGACTGTCGTTCAAAACTCATTATCAACTTCCTGTAATCCTGAGGCAGCTAGTTTAACCCCTTTGAGCCTCAGTTTCTTTATCGGTAAAATGGGTATTATAATAGAGATTTAGTGAGTATTTAGTGAGACAATGCAGGGAGGGCATTTGGCCAGGTGTGTGGCACATAAGTGCTTAGTAACTGTTTCTGGCCATTTTTACGCATTATGGCCTTCCACCCACCTACTCGTTTTGGTGTAAGGTGGGACTATTACACGAGGATAGTCATTTCCCCTTTAAGGACCCGATTGGGCGGGGAGCCAGCTTCCCCGCACCCTTTCCAAATTTTCCAATCCCCGCTTGGCATTTTCAGCCCGAAGGTCTCCGATTGGACGATATGCACCAATCAGAGGCTGAAGCGGGCTCTGCCAATGGCCCAGCTCCGCCCCTGAGCGGGCCCTGCCCCCTGCCCGGTCAGCCCCGTTGCTATGGGGACTGGTGGGCGGCGAGGGGGGGAAAGCCCCGGATGTTCGTTGGGGATTTAACATGGCGGCGGCAGTGGCCGCGGTGGCGGCGGCGCAAGACAGCTGAGGGCGGTGTGAGGGCTCGGAATCCCGGGTCGAGCAGCTAGGCCGCGAGCGACTGCAACGCCGAGCCGGTAGGATCAGCGGTCTGGCCAGGGAATTGGGGTGGGCCGGGCGATGGCGGTGGGACAGCGTTTACGCAAGTAGGGGGCGGGGCCGTTGGGGTCAAAGTTCACGCGAGGAGGGAAGGGTCGCCTCCAGGAGGTTGGGGGTCAGTGCTGCTGGGGAGGGTGGTATAGAGGAGGTCAGAGGTCAAACGAGCGAAGGGGGCGTGGCGAAGGGGACCACAAAGTTCGAAATTTGAAGTGGGGCCGGTTCGAGGGGATGGGGGCGAGTGTCAAAAAATGGGGATCAAAATCATTTGAAGGGAGGGTGCGCTTACCAAAGTCAGAGATCACAACCATGGGGGCGGTGGTTTGGAGGTTTTACGGCAGCAACCAGCGGACCAGATGCATAAGATTTAGGTTGGGGGGCACCTTTTTAAGGGATCAAATGTGGGGCGTGGCCAAAGGGGGCAAAGGTCAGAATCTGACAGATGGTATACGTGAGGGTCAAAGTTAAAACCCTAGTGGGAGACATTGCTGGGGAGGACGGGAGGGATGCCCGAGAGAGATCAAAGGTGCTTCCTGGCCAAGGAAAGGGGAGCCCCCTCCCACAAATAATGAAAATAATAGCAAACGCTCATAAATCACTATGTGCCAGGTCATTTAGATGCTTTCCATATATTTAATCCTCACTACAACGTTATGGGGTTGGCTCTGTTATTAAGAGCCCAAGTGATTTGCCCAGGATCATCTAATGAATAAGTTGTGGGGTTGAGGTTCAGACTCGAGTTCTGGGCCCAGAGATGTACTATGTTCTTTTGCCTCTCAAATAATCACAATTTTGGCTAATATTTAATGAGGACTAATGCTGTGCTCAGCAGTCTTGTTTCGTTATAACACAGCTTGTGACGTGGGTGCTGGGTAGACCCGCTTTACAGAGGGGAAAACTGAGGCTCAGGTAGCTTCTGCCGAGCAACAGAGGCAGATTCCCTGCAGGGTCTGAATGATTCGGGAGCTCCTGCCCCCAGTTGTTACACTGTAGATTGTTAAGTTCCTGGAAGCAGGGGGCTGGGCAAGGCCAAACCACTCCCTGGACTGGAATGGATTGTCTCTGGGCTCCCTGAAAGGGTGTGATCTGGGAAGAGAAGTTCTCCTGGACCTATGGGAGTGGGGTGTTTGTGGGTGGCCCAGAGTCCTAGTGAGTCTGATGGGTTTTGACTGGGGAGGGTGTCCCTGAGTGGGATCCAGTACAAAGCCGAGTGTTCTCTGTACTTAAAACCCCAAACTCTCATGGTGGTCCCAGATTGCTCCTACCTCATTTCCTACGGCTCTCCCTATCCCTTCTCAAGGTCCAACCCCACCGGTCTGTTTGCTGTTCTTCAGCTCTGTAGGCATATGCCACCCTCCAGGTCTTTGACCTTCCTGTTCCCTCTGCCTGGAATCCTTTACCATCCGCCCCCCTACTCACGGTCACCCACGTGCAGCCCTACCAGCACCACCTGCCTCTCACTGTCCCTCACATCTTGTTTCTTCCCAGGCCTTTGCTCTGTGCTTACCTTGTTTGTCAGGGCCCCGTGTGTTGTCTGCCTCCCCCCACCTCCCGCCGCCAAGAATGTGGGCCCCACACGGCAGGAATTTCTCCATGTTGTTCCTTCCCTGAATCCCCGCCTGAAGCACCACCTGGCCAATGGAGGGTGCTTGGTGGTTGGTGGTTGCATGCTGGACACTGTGCTGGGTGCTGGGTCTGTAGCAGCGGACAAGACGCAGAACCCCTGGGCTCCAGGGTCTCTCGGTGTCCCTTGGTGGGAGCCTACTGGAACCACCCCCAGCCAGTGATACATGGCTACGTCTGGACCCCTAGGGTGCCTGGCCTGGGGGTGGGGGGCCAGTGGAGCAGGGGCTGAGTAGGAGCTGCCCTGTGTCGGTGGAGCAGTTCTGGGGACTGGTTCAGACCCAGCCCTGTCACTCACACGGGCTGTGGGACCGTGGGCAAGTCGCTTAACTTCCTGGGCCTCCATTTCTTCCCCTGCCAAATGGAAATGAGTGACCACCTTGTGGGATGGCCGGGAGGGCACAGAGCGCAAAGCGCGTGGCCTGGACCTGGCACCCACCAGGTGCTGTGTTGGCATTAGTCCTGCTGCCACTGCCACCTGGGGAGAACCTCAGAGATGGAGGAGGGTCCCTCTGCACCTGCCTCCTGGCTCTCTCAGGAAACTGCGCCCCCCCTTCCGGCTGTGGCCGGGTCACTGGGTGGGCACATTGCCAAGCAGTCCTGTGAGGCCAGCCCCACCTCCTGGCCTCGGGGTTCCAGCTTGCTCAGCATCCCGGGCTTGGTGCAGACGTGAGGGTTGGGGCTTTGACATCAGAGACCCGAATTCAGGTCTCTGCCCTGTCACCAGCCGTGGGACCTTCCTTGCGGGTTTTGTTCCTTAAGCTGCATTTTAGATTAGGGGGAAAAGTAAAGCCTTCAATTAACAGAACCCCTTCGCCTCCAGCATCCGGCCTGGGACAGAACTCGCAGGGTGGATGGCGTTCAATGCCCCACTCCCTCCCCGGCCTCCCTGCAGACTGGTAAACTGCTGGGGCGATGCTGGACTTGGATTTGGTGTTTGGCGTCTCCCTGCAAGTCTTCCTGCTGTTACTCCCCTCGAATGTATTCACAGCTGATAGGGCCACCGCTCTCAATCCCAGCTGCACTCTGCAGTCACCTGGAGAGCTTTCAAATCTGCCGCGGCCCAGGCCCGCTGTAGGGCTTCTGACTTGGAGTCATTGGGTCTGGGGTGGGGCGGGCCTCAGTATGCGGTTCTAGTGGCCAGCGAGGGTGGCCCGCCACTGTTTTACCGTTGACCGGCTGATGTAAGCAGCGTCCCGGTCAACAACCTGCTCTTTCCGCTCAACGTTCGACTTCGCCTTTCTCTCTGCCAGGACGTGCGCGTAGCTCTAGGATTCGTTGTCTCTGCCGGGAGTGTCTCTCTTCTTGTGATTGTGCCACATAGGAATTACGTGTTCACCTGTTGGTGGACATTGGGGTGGTTTCCCATTGGGACAGTGATGACACCGCATTGAACATTCTAAAATGCGTTTCCTTGTATACTGTGGCCAGGGTCTCTCTTGGGCATGTGGCTCACCATGGACATGCAGGGCCTTCCAAATTGTTCTCCAAAGCAATTATACCAGTCTGCTTTCCCACAGGGCTTAAGGGCTCCCTTCACTCCACATCCTGCTTTGGGGCAACTTTGTGGCCCTTGCTGAAGTGGTTTACTCAGCCCTCAGATGGTGGGTTTATAGCCCCCCCAGGCTAGCTGGGAACAGCTGGGGAGATGGTTCACGTGATGGGCTTAGCAGGGTCTGACACCCACCAAGCCCCCACACCCAGGCTTTTGCCCTCTAGGACATCCAGGATAGTGACCACAACTTTGACCCAGCTCTCCTTGGGAGGCATCTCTCAGGGCTGACAGTGGGAAAGGAAACTGTACTGACTTGAACCTCCTCAGGAAGGGGGCAGGGAGGAAGGAGGTGAAGTGTAGAAAAGGAGGGATAGAGCCTTGTTACAATCTTTTTGCATGCGACTGCTGGTCCCACTGGCGACCCACACAGCCCTGGCCCTGTCTGCACAGATTTTAGTATACAAAGGAAGACGGACCCATCCCGAGACAGTGACAGCCCAGAGTGTCAGGGCTGGGATGAGGAAATACAAGCAGAAGCGTTAGGGCTGGGATACGGGAGGCACAGGGACTGCAGGAATCCAAAGGAGGCCCCTGAGCAGCCTGGGAAGTCAGTGAGGGCTTTATGGAGAAGGAGACATCTGATCCATGAGAAAGGGTGAGTCAGGCCTAAGAAAGGAGGTGAAAAGAATGGAGCAGGTAGTGGGTACAGGAAGTGCAAAGGTCTGAGGTCCGAATGAGCTTGGGATGGTTAAGTACCATCAGGGAGGCCCATGTGGTAGAGTGGGCGGCGAGGTCAGGAAGGTGAGGAAGGGGGTGCCTGGGTGGCTCAGTCGTTAAGCATCTGCCTTCGGCTCAGGGTGTGATCCCAGAGTCCTGGGATTGAGCCCCGCATCAGGCTCCCTGCTCCACTGGGAGCCTGCTTCTTCCTCTCCCACTCCCCCTGCTTGTGTTCCCTCTCTCACTGGCTGTCTCTCTCTCTGTCAAAAGATAAATAAAATCTTAAAAAAAAAAAAAAAAGGAAGGTGAGGAAGATATGGCAGGTATACCAGAGGATGACAGGTTGAGGTGAGGAGCGTGGACTGTGTTCTGTGTGTAATGGGGAGTCATCGGAAGGCTTTAAGCAACATCTAGTTTCCCTTTTATCAGGATTACTCATGTTACCATGTGGGGAGCAGATCACGGGGTACAACAGCAGGGAGACCCACGGGGAGGTTGGTGTGATGGTCCGAGCAGGAGATGAGGGTGGATAGGAGGAGGGCGCCAGTGATGGAGGAGGGATCTGTGTGCTGCCAGGATTGTGAGGACTTAACCCATATATTTTTTTCAAGATTTTATTATTTTTATCTGAAAGAGAGAGAGAGTGCGCGCAGGGTGAGGGGCAGAGGGAGAGAGAGAGAATCTTAAGCAGGCTCCACGCCCAACATGAGACTCAGTCTCACGACCCTGAGATCATGACCTAAGCTGACGTCGAGAGTGGGACGCTTAACCGACAGCCACCCAGGTGCCCCTTCTTTCCCCGTATTAACACATTTAATCTCCACAACAGCCTACAAGGTAGGCACCATTATTGTCCCCATTTCAGAGATGGGAAAGCTGAGACCCACAGAGGTCCGTGATGTGCCTAAGGTTACACAGCAGGCGAGTCGGCAGAGGTAGGACTTGAACTCCAGGCCTTCGGACTCTCGAGTCACGGCCAGTGGTGGCTGCCTCCCAGTGATTTGGAAGTGGTTGGGATAAGACGAGGCCACTTCCTGTCCAGTTGGTTCTTCCCCAGGCTCCTCTTTAGTTGGAATCTCTTGGAGATCCCAGTTGGAGGTCTGTTCAACCCAGGGTGTTTCTGGACTCTGGCTCCCTACCTCCCTCAGAGCCCCCACAGCCCCTTCACTCTCTTCTCCACAGCCACACCCCTCCTTGTCCTGCTGGCTCACAGTAAAGCAGACTTCCTGGCCAGACGCCGGTCGGGGTGTCCCCACCAGCTGTTTATCCCATCACCCGAGCCAGGCGGCCACAGATGCTGCCAGCAGGAAGCAGCCTCCTTCCAAGTCACGGCCAGGGAAATGGGACCCTTCCCGCCCCCCGCCACCCTTTCCGGGGCTGGGGCTTGTTTTCTGCCAGATGCCTGGGCCCACAGGAAGGTGTCGGCGTGGGGGGGAGCAGGGAGGGTCAGAGGGGAGCTTTCCCAGGTCCCAGGGGAGCCGGCGACGGCAGATGTGACACAGGCCTCCACTCACGGCAGCCTGTCTCCTGGGGCCCTCTGGTCCCTCCCTGCCCTGCCCCGGGTGCTGCCGCCATCCTCGGGGGCAATAGCGACTTCTCTGCGGGGGCCACGCAGTCCACTCCTGTCCCTGACCCCCTCACTGGGGCCCCTGGGAAAGAGCCGAGCCTCCGTGGGCCTCACACTCGTCACCTGCCAAATGGGCTGTTGGGAGGATCGTAGATCGTGTGGTAAAGAGCTCCCAGGGTTGCCTGGCATGCAGTAAGCTGGTGGTAACAATTTAATAATTCAACAATTTTAACAATTTCCGTTTCCTTGCGCCCTGTCCCCTCCGGGCTGCAGCCTCCCATTCGCCGGCTCCCAGCCTCTAGTGATACTGTCCTCACCCGCCGCTTGCGGCCCGCTGGGCGCCGATGTGTGCTGGGTGAGCGTCGGCGCAGTGGTTCTGCCCAGAGACCCTGAGGAGGACGTGTTATTAACCTCATTTCTCTTTTCCAGCGTTTTCATTTCAAGAAGGCACATTTTTGCTCCGTGCGCACGTAGTACCTATTCCCCTAAATAATGATTGCACATGGCCCAGAAGGGGACACAGTGACGAGGACATCCCTTTCCCAGCCCCGCCGCCCGCCCCCTGCCCCGACACAGCCATTGTTCCCGGCGTCTTGGAGTCCCTGCGTGTTCTGTCCCCTTTTGTCTCTACCCCAGTGGAGCCGACTTCCCACGTTTGTGTTCTGCCCTTACCCTGGCGGGTTTCACTCTTCAGTCCTGTTGGCAGGACCTGGAAATGCTTCCTTGTGCTTTCTGTGGCCGTGTGCCACTCCCTGACACACGTGTGTTCTCGCTGATGGCTCTTCAGGCCCTTGCGGTGTGTCCCTCCTCCGAATGGGGCCACACACGCTCAGGAGCGCATCTCTGGGCTCGGGGGTCAGAGATGTGCGCCCCGGTAGCTCTGCCAGTAGCGCTCCGGCCTGTCCGAGAGCGTGAGCCTGTTGGCACCCCAGCCCCAGTGTCTGATGGCACGGGGTTGCCTCACTTGCTGGCCACGTGCTTGGGGCAGCCTTGGCCTTCGCCAGCCAGGGAAGGTTCTCGTGCTGGTTCTGATTTTAAGGTGAGAGAAGTGGAGCATCTTTGTGTCTGTCGAGAGCCATCTGGGCTTCCCTTCCCGGGAGCTGTCTAGCTGTGCTATTTTCACTTTCTCTGAGAAGGGGAAACCGAGGCATGGGCTGGCAACCCCTCAGCAAATAAGGGGCAGATCCAGGACTGGAACCCTGGCCTCATGGCTCCAATCTGGAGTTCCTAACTTCTGGGACCCCGTGGAGGCGGAGGGCTTGGGCTTTGGAACCAGCTGGGCCACGACTAGCTGTGTGGTCCCAGACTAGTTGCTTAACTGCTCTGTGCTTTGGCGTCCTTATCTACATAACGGAGAGGATAACGGGGCTCCTCAGGGATGTTTTGAGGCTATAAATGCATCATCATCAGGCAGAACGCATAGTAAGTGCTCAAAGACGCGAGCTCAGCCTTGTTCTGTATCATTTTTATTCACAGGCCTCGCTCTGAGTGCTCCCTCTGACTCTCCCAGCACCCCGAAATGTAGTTATTAACTCTGATTCCCCTTTCATAGGGCAGGAGACTGTGAACCTGGGAGACTTATGTGGGGTCACCGCAGAGTCTGGCTCCTGACCACTGTGGCTCACTCCGTCTGCCACCCCTGAACTAAGCCTGAGGGATTAGAAGGCTCTCCCTCCCTGACCGCCCCCCCCCCAATTGTGTCTTCCTTCCAGGCCTGCTGCCACAGAGCTTTGGAAGGGAGCACTCTGACAGGTGGGGGCGCCAGGCATGGTCCCCAGACAGTGCACTCCCTCCCAGGCCCTCCCCACTTCCACCGCCAGGTTCCCAGCCTGGCCCTGGAAACTCCCGATAAAGCAGCATTGTGCTGGGTTAGGGCTGGCTTCCCCAGGCTGGTTTCAGCCACTCCCACACAACGGGAAGCAGCCTGCTATCCTGGGCCTCCTCCGTCCTGCTCCCCTCCTGCCCTCCCCTCCCCTCCCCTCATCGGTCCAGGCCAGGACTGGGGAGAAAGTAGGACATGGCCGGAAGGCGGGGCTCTTCAGCTTAACTCCCTCAGGTGAGGACCCCCCCCAGGCACTTCTGCCTCCTCTCTCCCTGGGGATCCGTCCTCTGCTGCCCACAGGGGGCTCGGCAGCCCGGTCCTCCCTTCCCCCGAATCTTCCACAGCAGGCTGGCCCCAGATGATCTGACTCTGAGATGCCGTGTTGTGTATATATAGTTATGTACATTTATGATTCTTCTACTTTTAAACCTTTAATAATTGCAAAGTGGAACGTGCCTCTGGAAATGTGCCTAAGTGCAAATGTCGGTTTATCATCATGATGAGATGAACAAACACCTCGCCACCCTTAGGGGAAGGCCGAACACTGCACCCTAGGAGCCCCCCATCACCCTGTTGATCACGACCCCGGAAGCCGGAAGCGATCACTCCCCTCACCTTGGGGGTCACGGCATCCCTGCCTTTCTAGAGAGTTCCTGCCAGGCGTGCATCCCTGAATTACAGACCGCCACCTTGCTTGCTCTTGAACTTCGTAGAAACAGAGTCCTCCCGCACGTCTTGTTAGCAGCTGCCTTCTTTGATCCCTAGTCTGTGGGGTCCAGCCACGTGGTCGAGTGTGTCCGTAGTGTAGTTCGTCCCCCCTCGTTGCTGTGTACTCTTCTAGTGTGAGAACAACCCAGACCTGATCTGTCTCCTGCTGTGCGCATGTCAGTGTCCTTGAACACGGCTGCCCCTGGCGTGCGGGCGGGCATGCATGCATGCACACATTTCCCCAGGGAAGCTAGTCGGGGCCCACGGGCAGCCCTTCGTGAGCTCCCTCGTGTAGGAGACACAGACCCTGGTCCCAGATCTACACACAGACAGGTAAAATAAGCTGGACTCCCAAGCCCCCATCTCCTACCCACCCCCCCCCCCCGCACTGTGAACCTGTCTCATTAACGGGCGCCCCATCCATCCTCTCGATGGGGCCGGGAGCCTGGTGGCACCCTGACTCCTCTCGTCCCTCCTTCGCAGCCACGATGGCGGAAAGGGCACTTGCCTACCTGCAGAGCAGAACCTGGCACCTTTCACTCTTCCTCCGTGGCAGCCCCTCCTTAAGCCACCCTCGTCTTCTGCCTGGCTTCATCTCTCTTGGGGGGGGGGTCATGAGATCCTGGCTCAGCTTTCCTGCCACCTTCCTCTTCTCTCCTGCCACGCTGTTCCTGGAACATTCCAGGCTGGGTCATGCCTCAGGGCCTTTGGTTCATGCTGCCCCGTCTGGGACCTGTCACTCTCCCTCTTACCTTCCCGGGCTTGATTTTCTTTGTGGCACTCATCATTGCTACTTACATTACATTATGATTTGTGGGTCGGTTGGCTTCTTGTCCTCCCTACCCCTCATAACTTGGCTTCATGGGTTGGGTGGGGGGGACCCTTACTGTGTCCCTTGCTGTATAACCTCAGCTTGCTATGTATGCGACCAGGTGGCTCAGTCAACACTGGCGGGCTGAACGTGAAGGGAGGAAGGAATGAAGGAGCCGCGATAAGCCCTGAGTCTCGCTGCCGCAGTGCATGATGGGCGATCTGCCCTGAGTGAGGAGGGAATGCCATGGGAAGGGTGAGCAGGAGTTGGCTGAGGGAGGGGAGGGGAGAGCGGCAGGGGCCTCTGAGGGACAAGGGGAGGGGTAGCTAACTGTCAGTTCTGCCGGTTGGTCTGGATTTGAATGCAGAGAGCCACTGGGGGCCTCTCCATGTCTTGCTTGTCCTTTAGAATCGAGGCCACCCTGGTGTTCTAGGGTATCTCTGAAGCTTTGCTCCTAACATACTTACACCAGTGCCTGGGGTATAAATATGAACGTGCCTGTTGTCGTGTTTCTCCTCCATATATTCTGGAGTGCCTGGTCCTTTGTGGCCTCCAGGGACGTGGTGGTTGGTAGGTAAACAGATCCACTTGCTACCCACTTGGCGTCTGTCTTGTGGACTCGCAGCCTTCTGGGGCATCCCTGCTCTGAGGCAGGGGAAGGCCTGAAATGACTTTGGGTCTGGGGAGTGATTTATTCCTTACACTGATTAATAGGGAAAACTAATTGAAGGTCTGCGCCTGCCAGGCCCAGTGCCCTGCGTAGCACTCCCCGGCGTCTGCCCAGGCCTTCCTGGGATCCCGGAAGGTGGCTACGACCATTCGGCCCATTTCACAGACAGGAGGGTATGGCACATACAGGAGGGGATGGGCGGCACCCATGGTGAGCGCTGGCACTTCCTGCGAACTGGTGCTGAGCAGATCATCTCCTCGGGGTGCAGATTTGCATTTCCCTGGATTTCCCTGGCCGCCAGTCAGGTGGAGCAGCTTTTCACCTGTTCCCTGAACATCTGGAGCTCCTCTCTTGTGAAGAGCCCATTCCAGTCACTTGCCTATTTCCAATCGGGCTCTCTGCATTTTTATTTGTTACTTCTTTGAGTTAAATCCCAGGCTCTGGAGGAGAGCCTTTGTTTCGAAGATATAATTCTCCCGGCCTACTGCTCGTCTTTTCACTTTCTTTATGGTATCTTTTGATGAACAGTAGCGCTTAATTTTAATGTGGTCAAATATATTATTCGTATCCTTTAGAGTTTTATAATTCTGCTTCTTACCTTTCTTGCTTCTGGAAGAGTGTGTGTGTGTATGTGTGTGTGTGGTCTGTGGTGTGAGGTAGGCATCCAGTTTCATAGTTTTCGCCTGGATCCCCAATCATCCAAGGACTTTTTATTAAAAACAGACTGACTTTTTTCCATGGCCACCCTTATCATAAATCATGTGTCTGTATAAGTGGCTCTGTTGCCGGATGCCCTGTCCTTTTCTCTTGCTCTTCTGGCCTGTTCCGGAATCACTACCACCCTGCCCTCGTTTCTGTCGTTGATAAGAAGTTTTGATCTTGGGGAGAGCAAGCATTCCTACTTGTTCTTCAGGAGTGTCTTGGCCATTCTTGGCTCTTTGAATTCTATTTAAATATTAGACATGCATCTCGTCACACACACAGCCACGACATTGAGTCTCCCAGTCTGTGAACGTGATCTGTCTCTCCATTTGTTTGTCTTCTCTGATGTCTGTCAGGAGAGTGCCACACTTTTCCAGCACGGTCCTTGCCCACTTCTTGGTGGATTTATTCTGGGGCGGTTGTGATGTGGCCGGGGGAGTCTGCCGTCCCCTCCCACGAGGTACCTTGCACCCTAGGTTTGGCCTTTGCCGGGTGAGGCTCACCTTAGGGGCAGGAGCCCCCCATCCTCCCCCCCCGACCCTGCTTCCTCCCTGGCACCACTCCTAGTCCCTGGCAGAGGGTGGGCAGGGTGCCCGGAGAGGAGGTTGTAATTTTCCTGAATGATTTCAAGGGCTAATTAAAGGTTTTCCTTGACTAATCAGCTTACGGTTTAATTATTGGGGAACAGGCTCAGGGCTGGGGGAAGCAGCTCTGGTGGGGTCTCCTCACAGCGTGGCAGGAAGGAGCTAGGGCCCGGCCCTACCCCGCAGGGGTGGCAGGACCTGGGGATCCCCTGGCACTCTCCAGTGGGCCAGCTGGAGTTCTCTGTCCCTGTGAAAGAAAGGTGGAGGGTAGCAGGTGTGGCTGAAGTCAGCACATTGAGGAGGGGGCCTTCTCTGCTTGAAATCCTTCCATGTCCCCCACTGCCTGGGGAGAGGGCCCAAACCCAGTCCCTCCCCTGGGGGACCAGGCCTTGCCCTGATCTGCTTGCACTTTAGCCTTCCCGACCTTTGTTAAGTGCTTTCCTCTCATGTATTCTTTGTGTCTTGACCTAAAGGTCATCCCCTCTGGGAAGCCTTCTCAGGTCACCCCTGCCCACCAGAGCAGGAGATAAGCTCTGCGGGCTCCTTGTCACTCACTCCACCACTGATCAGCGCTTCTTGAAGGGGACCCAGGAGGAGATGGGGTTCAGGACTGGCGCTCCAAGGAGAAGGCTGGGAGTGGGGATTCAGGGCTGGGCGACCTAGAGCTGGCTGATACCTTCCCAGGGGAGGCTTCTGCCTGGCCCGGAGGCAGGATGGGCTCCTGGGAGTTCGTGAAGGGGGAGGGGACCCTCGAGATGGGAGAGGGCTGTGCCAGGCCCGGCTCCATGCCTCGCATTCCTCAGCAGGTCCCCGACTCCTGGTGGCCCAAGGTGGGGGAGGGTGGGCAGACAGAGGGGCCTCCTGGGCACTGCCCCGCCCCTCCCGTCGTGGGGGCAATGATGCAGTACCCCCGGCCTAGGCCATTTGAATCCCAGTCTCCGGCGGTGGGGCCTGAGCATTTATTGGGTGTTTTTGGTTTGTGTTTTTTAAGCTCCCTGTGTGACTAGCTGGGATGAGAGCCACTGTCCTCCAGAAATGATAGCAAATGTGTTCACTTTTGCAATGTTTGGGGTACTTTTCTAGGCTTCTGACCAAGCGTGACTGAGCCACAACGTCACCCCCACAAACGCACGGTCAGGTCACAGGCAAGGCAGCTGAGGCCCAGAACGGTCCTCTCTGCCGTCCCTGGGTCCCTGGGTTCTGCAGGCTCCCGGCGGGCCACCTTCTTCTCTGTCTCCCTCCTCGCCTCCTCTTTCTCTCCATGTTGCTGCCTTTTGTGTGTCTTCCTCTTTCCCGCCCTCAATTTCTGCTCCCACCCCCACCCCGAAGTTTCCCTGGCTTCCGCTGTTAGCCAGGATCCTACTGAAGCCACAGAGGGAGATGGTTCCCACAGGCCCAGGACCGGGATGGGAAGGGTGCCAATGTCACTTGCCATCCTCCCTCGATTCTCCTGGCTCCTGGAGTGGGGGCAGGGGCACGCATCCCGCTGATATTCGGGGGTATTGGGACTGGCTTTGCGACCTCGAAGGAGGACTGTCCAGGCAGACAGACCCTGATATGACAGCTTCTGTGACCCAAGATCCTGCTGTGGGCCCAAAAGTCTGCTGGTGTCATCCGTGGTCGGTTATCATTTTAGGCTCCCTTGGGGTGGCCGAAGGTTTGATTTCGGCAAAGGCTCGTGCCAAGATGTGAATATTGGATTGCAGGAGCCTTTACTATTTGATGGGAACAAGGCCAGGGCTCCTGTGCGTCCCTGCTCGCCAGGGCTCACTGGCCTCCCCTCCCGCACCTACTCAGGGCAGAGGCTCCCCATTGGGCCTCTCCCGCTCTGGCAGAGCTCCCTCTCTGACCTCGGGCCAGGCCCGGAGCCCCACATTGTTCAGTGTTGGTTCCCACATCTGGAGCAGGAGGAGACGGGTTCCTGTGGCCTCCCGGGGTAGCTGGGAGGAGTGAGTGAGTCAGTGGCGTGTGTGACGCTTGGCACAGCGCTGCCATCGTTCTGTCATTGTGGTGGCTTTGACTGTGATCACTGTTAGTTATTAGAGGCAGGACACGTGTTCAGACTCAGTAACAAAGATTCACCCAGTGAGCCATCCATAATTCTTCACTGTTATGATCAGGGCACATTTCCTTTTGCAAAATGTTTAAAACCTTTGTATGATGGAAGTGTTCACTCGTGCCCGGGAGAATGGTCTCATGCCTTCCCCATGTCCCTGTCCCCGTCCCCGGTGTCCCGCAATTACCAATGATGACCAGGCTTTTTCATCTGTAACCCAGGCTCCACCTCCCTGATTATTTCAAAGCAATTCCCATACATCATATATTTGAGCCATAAATTTTTCAGCTTTTTCTCCTGTAAAGATTAAAGAGTCTATGAAAACAAACCCCGCAATACTGTTGTTGCAGGACAAAAAAGGACTAGTGATTCCTTAAGATCCTTACATTTCCCCAGTTGTCTTATCATGCTTTTTCAATGTGCCTGTGTGATTTGGAATCCAGACAAGGTTCGCGCTGTGCGTTTGGTTGACGGGTCCCTCAAGTCTTCTGTAGTCGATGGGATTTCTCGTGTTGGCACTTTTGTGTGCTTGCTGTTTGCCTCGTGTATCTGGCAAAGACCCTTGTCCTGTGTCCCCTCGAGTTTTCCACAGTCTGGATCCAGCCGAGGAATCCTTGTGGTGTCATTCGACTTGTTCCGCTGTCCCCTGTGCTTCCTATAAACTGGGACTTAGGTCTAGAGGTCTGATTGTATTTGAGTTCTGTTTCTTTCACTGGTGGTGCTCTATGTATGAACGTCAGGTCAACATTAGCATCTGGGTCACTTTTAAAATAAACTTCAGGGGCACCGGGCCAGCCCCCTCGGTAGAGCATGCAACTCTTGATCTTGGGGTTGTGAGTTCGAGCTCCACGTGGGGTGTCAAGATTACTGAAAAAACAAATAAATAAAATTTAAAAGAAGATAAGATAAAACAGATTCTGTTAAATTTTAAAAAAATTGAGTAGAGGGGGGGAAAAATTCTTCCCTTGCTCGCAGGTCAGACTGGTACCAGATCGAGCAGGGGGGCCTGAGGACCAAGGATCAGGAACTGCGAGGGCCTGGGAGCCAGGGGCTGGGTGTTAGCCTCCAGCTTCCACGAACCGTCTGTCGTGGGAGTGCACAGCTTTGGGACCCTAGGCCCCCAGCCAAGAGCCCTCGCTGCCCCCCAGCCGCCCCATCCTTGACTCTGCCCGCATCAGCTGGCCTGGTGGTTATCTGGAGGTGCAGCGCTGCCCTCCTGCCCTGGCTGTGTCCTTGGCCAGCGGGGCCACCCTGGGGAGTTTTCCCATCCTCCACCCGCTCTCCCCTCTGGAACGTGATGGGGGCAACCCCCCCTAGGGCTGTGGTTGGGTCGTCGTCAGGAGACAGTACAGAAAAGGGCGTGATGCCTGGTGCGTGCTCTACAAGCCCCGTTCCTCTGCATTTAGCGGAGGCCTCTTTGACCTCAGCTCCACCACTTTCCCCTCCCAGCCTCCCTCCTAGCCACGCTGGCCTCCTTGCACATTCTGGCACGTGTCAGGCCGGCTTCGGTCCTTGGGCCTTTGCAGTGGCCATTCCCTCTACCCTGAATGTGCTTCCCTGGGTCGCCACGTGGCTTCCTCCGGGCCGTCTGGTCTGGCTCCAGGGACACCCACCCCCCTTGGGGCCCTTTCTGACTGTGCTCTCTGTCCTTTCCCTCTCATTGCATACTTTTTAGTTGACTTGTGTATTGTGCCATCTCCCCCATGGGAAAGTCAGCTCTGGTAAGGAGGGGCTGAGTGATTTACTGCTCTGTCCCTAGTGCCTGAAACCGTGCCTGGCACACAGTGAGTGAGTGCATAATACAGTGATGGAGCACATGAGTGAGTGAGGGAAGCACATGGTTAAGTGAGCGGACTTGGGCCCGGGTCAGACCTACTGTGGACTGCTGGCTCTGATACACGCTGTGTGACCTTGGGCCGGCACCTCCCCTCTCTGAGCCTTACTCTCCTCCTCTGCGGCATGGGGGTGTTCACAGCACCCTGCTCGCTGCCTTGTTGAGCACTAGCGTGGTGCCTGAACGTAACGCTTTGTAGCTGGCCTCGCCACCGTCCTGTGTCTCCAGCATCCGGCCCAGTGAGCCAGCCAGGGGCTGCCCCTGCCGTGGGGATGCTTTAAATCTTAAATAACTCCTTCCACTATGTATGACGGGCTGCTGGTGCCCCAGGGCGGGTTGGGGCAGGGACATCGTGGATGGGTATGTCCCCCTGGCCGACAAGCTACCTGAAGAGTGTGATTCCCATGGGACACGAGAGTGCCCAGGATATGGAGAGACGTGGGGTTGTGGCCACGTCGGAGGGCTCTAGGTCTGGCTGCTTCCAGGCCTCTGTCTTCTGGGCAGGAAACAGGCCAAGAGCTGCAAGGGGCCAAGGAGGACTGCTGTTCTGATTATGGTAGCAGTTTACAGCTTTGGGGGGTGTGTACGTGCATGTGCGCTGAGAGGTGGAGAGGGCTCAAAACAGAGAGATGGAAGGTACACGTGCGTAGAGATGAAGCTCCCGGCCATCAGAATCACGCGTGGAGAATGTACATAACTCCCCGTTCAGTTTCATGAATAATTATCACGATAAGCATTCACCCATCTAATTAATGACCACCCAGACCAAGACGACAGGCATCACCAGCACCCCAAAAGCCCCCTCCTTCATGGGCTCTTAACAGCCTTGGCAGATAAATTCAACCCCCCTTTTCTTCCTTTTAATTCTCGTTTCTGTTTTGGTGACTCGTGAGAGATATCCAGTGCCCCCAAGGGGACAGAGGGTTACCTGATGGACCCCTCCCCCGCTTAGGCACTCTGCTCGCCTGTGGGAGAAAACACTCCTGCCCTGGTTAAAGCCCTCGGTGCCCACCTGCAGGTGTGCGTGCCTCAGTCTCCCCTGCCCTCCCTGCAGCTTTTATTAATTTATTTTAATTTTTTTTAGATTTTATTTATTTATTTGACAGAGAGAGCCAGCGAGAGAGGGAACACAAGCAGGGGGAGTGGGAGAGGAAGAAGCAGGCTCCCAGCGGATGTGCCTGATGTGGGGCTCGATCCCAGAACACGGGGATCACGCCCTGAACCTAAGGCAGACGCTTATGACTGAGCCACCCAGGCGCCCCTTCCCGCAGCTTTTCAAACCGAGCGTGATGGTGCTGGACCGCCAGCACTTGGCTGTCACTTGCTCTCAATATTTTGCCCTCGAGGCTTTATCCAGGTGGATAAACAAAGTCCCGTGCCGATAGAATGATCCTCAGCATGGGTCAGAGCCACCCCCACCCAGCAGCTAGATGAAAGCAGCCCTGTCCTGGTGGGGCGTCGGGAGGGTACGGGGGGGGGTGGCGTTTGAAACCACCACCTCACATGACAGTGGGCATTTTCTGTCCATGGAGGGCACTGCTGGCTTCCCCGGTCGCCAAATGGGATTCAGTCACAGGCCCTTGTCATGTACGGGGTCTTCTCCAAGCACCTGTAAGGGATAAAGGAGGCTCTGGTATCATCCTGGGTCAGCCTGTCCCTCCATGTGGAAACGGATGGGGGCTAGGGGCCAGACGGTCTCTTCTCTGGCCTGCCCCTGGGACCCCTCTGCTTCCCCTGTTAGCCAGGCTCATCTGGTCTTTCGCGGAGAGGCCCTCCGGGATGGAGAGTCCTAGCAAAGGCTCTGGGTGCGGAGGCCTGGGTCTGCTCCCGGCACTGCCACCTACTAGCTGGGTGACCTTGGCATGTGGTGGCTTCCCCCTGTCGGCCTCAGTTTCCCCATGTAAGATGGGGTTGTATAAAGGTTATTTCGTCCACGTAGAGCACTCAAAAGAGAGTGGCAAGGAGAAACTCATCATGCGTGCTAGCTGTGAGTATTACTGTCCTTATTGCCGGTCACTCGTTCATTCTGTAGATGCTCGCAGCATACCTCCTCTGCCTCCAGCCCTGTGCGGACCAGTGCCTGGGAGGGGCCGGGACCAGTCAGCCCGTGGTCTTCCCTCATGGAACTTGCGGTCCAGTGATGGGGACGGTACAGCACCAGAGTAACCTTGGGGGGAGCACAGACCTCTGTCAATGGCTGTGGTGGAGGAAGCCCAGAGGACTGGGCCTAGGAAATCAGGGACGCCTTCCTGGAAGAGGAGACAGCTGAGCCCAGGGCTGAAAAAGGAGCAGGAGTTAGTGTGCGGAATGGTGTTCCAGGGAGAGCAAATAGCATGTTCAAAGGCTAAAAGGTGGGAAAGTGTCTGGTGTGTTTCATAAATTATTATTTCAAGTGAAACTTTTTGTTTTGAGATAATTGTAGATTCGCTGGCAGTTATAAGAAATAACGCAGAGAGGGGCGCCTGGGTGGCACAGCGGTTAAGTGTCTGCCTTCGGCTCAGGGCGTGATTCCGGTGTTATGGGATCGAGCCCCACATCAGGCTCCTCCGCTATGAGCCTGCTTCTTCCTCTCCCACTCCCCCTGCTTGTGTTCCCTCTCTCGATGGCTGTCTCTATCTCTGTCGAATAAATAAATAAAATCTTTAAAAAAAAAAAAAAAAAAGAGAAAGAACACAGAGAAAGCCCCTGTTTCCCCCTATGGTAACATCTTGCAAAACTCTAGTTAGCATGAGACCACAACTAGGATAATGACATTGATACAGTCAAGATACAGAACATTCCATCACAAGGATCTTTCCTGATGCCTTTTTATAGCCACATTCCTTCTCTGGCATGTCCCCAACTCCTGGCAACCACTCCCCATTTTTATAATCCTGCATTTCAAGAATGTGATGTGTTATGGAACAATTTTCACAATCATAATGTAAAGAACAATAACAATAAAGAGAATTTAATATATAAAATAAAGCAATAAGGTTTAACGTTTAAAAAAAAAGAATGTTACGTAAATGGAGCCTTTGTTTCACTCAGCTTCATTCCCTGGAGATCCATCCAAGTCATTGCCCAAATCAGTAGTTCATTCCTTTTTCTTGCTGAGCAGTATTCCGTGGTATGGACGTACCACAGTGTAACCATTCACCCACCGAAGGACATCTGGGCTGTCTCCCTCGGGGGGGCTATGACAAATAAAGGTGCCATAAACAGTTGCGTACAGGTTTTTGTGTGAATGTAACTTTTCTGAGATAACCAGAAGTGCAGCTGCTGGTGTAGAGAAATTGCCAAACCGTTTGGCTCTGTCATTTTACATTCCCCCCAGCAGCATGCAAATGAACATTTCTCTGCATCCTCACCAGCATTGGGTGTTGCCACTGTTTTGGATTTTTTAAGCTGTTCGACTGGGCATGTAATGACAACCCATCGTGGCTTTAATTTGCACGTGTCTAATAGCCGATGGTGCCTCACATCCTTTCATGGGCCCATCTGCCATCTGGGCATCGTCTTTGGTGAAATGTCTCCTTGTGTCTTCTGCCCATTTACTACCTGGATTTTTTGGGGGTTTTTATTGTGGAATTTTGAGAGTTCCTTCTTTCTTCTAGATGCTAGTCCTTTGTCAGATAGGTTTGCAAATATCGTCTCCCAGTCCATAGCTTTTTTTCCTCTCCTCTCTTGGACTTCTGCAGAGCAAAAAGTTTTTTTTAATTTCGATGAGGTCTACTTTATTAATTTTTCCTTTTATGGATCTTTTGGTATCAAGTCTAACAACTCTGCCTAGCTGTAGATCCTGAGGGTTGGTTTGGTCGGTTGCTTTCTGAAAGTTAAAAAAACTTTTACAGTTGAGGGTTTTTGTTTTTTGTTTTTTTTGTTTTTTTGGGCCAAAAGTGAGTTACCACAATGAGATACCACTTCGCACCTACCAGCATGGCTGTTCCCCAAAGAAGGGAATCTCACAGGCGTTGATGGAGTCCTCATGCATCGTGGGCGGGAAGCTAACAGTGCAGCCGCTATGGAAAACAGCCTGGTAGTCGTCCAAACGATTACATACAGAACTACCCGGTCACCTAGCGGTCCTCCTCCCAGGTGTATACCCAAAAGAATCAACAGCAGAGACTTGGACAGATAGCCATACATCGGCGTTCATGGTTGCGTTATTCACAAGCTAAAAGGTGGAAGGAACCCAGGTCTATCAGCAGATGAGTGGCTGCACGAGGTGTGATAGATACACACAGCAGATTATTTATTACTCAGCCACAGAAATGAATGAGCTTTTGAAAGAAACCCCTACAATATGGATGGACCTTGGAAACGTTACACCTGGTGAAATAAACCAGACAGAGGAGAAATGTTTGTAAGCCCCCACTTACATGAGATACCCCAGAATAGGCACATTCACAGAGACGGGAGAATAGAGGTTCTGGGGGGGTGCTGGGAGGCAGGAGGGAATGGGGAGCCATTGTTCAGTGGCTGCAGGGTTTTTGTTGGGATGATGAAAAAGTCCTGGGTATAGACGATGGTGGTCATGACACTGTGGCTGTCTTTAATGGACTGAATTATGCGCTTTCCAAATGGTCAAAATGATACATATTATGTATGTTTTACCCAAAGAAGAAAAATCAGTGTTTTTAAAACCAGCGTGTGTATTTGTGGGGGTCTGTGTGTGGGCCCCTGCTGCTCACTGGGCCCGCGTGCTTATCCACACTGTCTGATTACTGTAGCTTGGGGGGGTGACGCCTCCACCCTTTTCTGGTCCCCAGCTGAGCTATTCTAGGGCCCAGGCGCCTATCATGTTTGGAGTTCCTTGCAGGCTCCCTCCTGTGGAAGGTGGCGCTGTGGTTTACCCAGTTTCAGGGTCACCCCTGGCACCTGCTCCTCCTCAGCCCCCATGTCTGTCTCATCAAATCAACAAGTGTTGCTTTTTCTTGGCAGACGGAGCTCCGGTCTGTCCCCCTCTCTCTCTGGGTCCCGCCGTCCCAGCTGCCTTCATCAGCAGCATGGAGCAGTGCTGCCTCTTGTCACTTGTCCCCACACCCACTCAAGCCACCTGGATCTCGTGCTCCACAGACAGGCCAGCCAGGGTTGGATCTTCCAAGCACCCTGGCGGGCTCCTGGCCTGGCTCCACCCCACCCTCATCCCTCCAGCCTGCCCTTCCCAGCTGGAATTTCACATTTCATTTGTGTGATCCTTGATTAGAGGCCCCACCAGGCAGGGACGTGCTGCACCCCCGCGCCCACGCTGGTGGCACACAGTGGACGCTGGTGGCACACAGTGGACGCTGGTGGCACACAGTGGACGTGCATTGGATTTCTGTGGACAGGATCCCTGATTGGGGGGGGAAGGAGGTGGCATGCCGTGGACACCCATGACCCCTGGAAGGGAAGGTGAGGAATTGAGCCCGGAGACGCAGAGCCTGGGGTTCCCTGGAGAGGAGGTGGCTTTAGCTGTGTGGGCTCTGGTGGGGTTTCAGCGGGAGAGGGACATCAGTTGGATTTTACGAAGGTCTCCCTGGCCCCAGGGGAAGATAGGCTTTGTGGAGACACTTGGCAGGCAAGGAATTCTGATGGCTTTTAGAAGGAGGAAAGGATGTGCATCCTAAGAAAATGCAAATGCAAAGTGGGGCCAGACTCCACCTTCTGACTGGCCAGGAGCTAGGGGAGCTTGACCGCAGCCTAGGTGGGGAGGCTGAGGGGTTGGCGGGGGCAGCCCTCACTTGGGCAGCTCCCTGGTTGTGATCCTGGCCCAGCAAGGCCACTTCTGGGCCTGTGGCCCACAGCCACACTGGCACACCTGTGAGGTGACGTCTGCGCACCATTTGTGAGAGCAAAGGGCCAGGAACCACCTAGCTGGCCCCGTGGGGACTGGCTCAGGGCACGGCTGCCCTTCCACGCCACGCTTAAAGCAGCACTGCCGCGCTTTGCAGAGATGGAGGCACGGAAATCACTAAGACGTGGATATTTCTTTGTCTTTAACATCGTCATTCTAAATTGTTCACGCACACGCCGCAAAGCATGTACAGCATGAACGTGTGGCATAACCAGTTACTATAAAGAGAAACCCCACATAGCCGCCTCCTCCCCAGGTGAAGAAGCAGGGGGTGCCAGCCCCCCAGGAGCCCCCCTGAGGCCCTCCCTGTCCCAGAGGCAGCCCCTCCCCTGACTCCGGAGGCGCCCCCTGCCTGGCGTTTCCCTTCGGTTTGGGGGGTTCACCCTCTCTGTCCGCACCCCAAGCAGCATGCTCATTTCGTCTAGCTTTGAGCTTTTTCTAAACAAAGGCAGTCGTAGAATGTGTTGTTTCACGTTTTGCTTCTTCATTTTTGGTATTTGTTCACCTGTAGCTGTGGGTCATTTACTCACACTGTCGTGCATGAGTATGTGGAGCCAGGAGATCCCAGATCATCATCGGCTCCCGTGGACCAGCACTTGGGTTGTTTCCAGTCTCTCTGGCTGACTCAGATCTGCGGGAACCCCCCCCCCCAATGTCCCTGAGGCCAGCGGGCCAGATTTTGCCTGGCTACATAACCCAGGAGAGTGCTTTGTAGGTCCCGAGGGCATGTGCCTGGGAGAGCATCCCCAGTGGGTGTCTTCCCCTCTGCTGGATGCTGCCAGGCACCCAGGAGTTTTTGAGAAAAGCAAGGTCATAATAGTGTGCATGATGTGCTGCCATTTTTAGTTTTCTAAAAGGCTTGCAAGTGTGTGTGTGCACACACACGTGTGCTCTCTCAGAAAGGAAAGAAAGGACATTCTAATAGAGGTCACCTCTGGGGCTGCGCTGGGGCGGCCGGGAGGGAGGGCGCTGTCCTGTCACTGTTTACCCTGTGGGGCTGTTGGCTTTTGAACTACGTGCCCAGATCCTACGGGAGACAGAAGGAAAGGAAAGAAAAGAAAGGGGAGAGATGGAGTCCAGATGTTGCAGACTGTAAATAGTTGAGAATCTGAGTGATGAACTTTACGTGGGTTTATTGATTTAGTTTCTGTTTGGGAGTATGCTTACGAAGTTTTGTAACCATCTGTTCGAGTGCGAGATGATCTTGGAGCAACCTGTCGTCGCTCCCGAAGCCGGGCCTCAGGAGAAGCCCTTGTTTCCACTGCGACTTCTGGGACTTCTGGTGGAATGGGTGCTCCCTCCCCCTCACTCCCTCCGCACCTCCATTCCTCCCCTTGGGACCTGGTTTCCCTTGGCTGGCCAAAACTGCCCTATCCGGACTGCCTCCCCAGCCAGAGCCCAAACCTGCCTGGCCGGTTTGGGAAGGTCTGGGGGCCCACCCACTTGGCTCCTCTCTGGGCAGCTGCCAGACTGGTGCTCCACCCCATAGAGGAGGGAGTGGCCTGGGATCTAGGACTCCTGGGGTCTCCTAGAGCTGCCCTGCTGTAGCCCCAGGCCCAGCCTAGGCCCAACGGGGAGCCCCTGGCTTGGTGGGCAGGTGGAGGCAGGAGGAGGCTGTCCAGGACCTTGGGATTTCCCGGACTTTGGAGCCACTGCAGTCCTCCCTGGTCCCGGTGATAAAGTCCTCAGGGAGTTGACTACAGTGGGAGTAGTCTGGGTACAGGTGCCAGAGCAGGGGGGGTGAGAAGGACACAGGCGTCTCTATCCACCTCCTGCCTGGGCCACTTGCTCACTGTTCTCACAGGCTCACCGTCGACTGGGCACCTGTCCTGGGCCACCTGTGAGAACCTGAGAACCTGGTCCCTGCTGCTCACGGGAGCCCCCGGTTAGGGAACAGTCCTACTCAGATATCAGCCCCTAGAAACGGGGAGCTTTGTCTAGTTGGAATTGTCAGGGCGTCCAAAAGGCCCACCTGGTGGGTGCTGGGAGCTGGGGAATGCGTGAACAAATGGGGGAGATGGACATCTGGCGGGGTCAGCCCAGGGATGGAGTCTAGAGGAGCTACCAGACCCAGCCTGGCGTCAGGGAGGGCTTCCTGGAGGAAAGGTGCCTGCGGCAGGCCCTCCCTAAAGGATGACTAGTGATGAAGCAGGCAGCCCCCCCCCCAGGTCCCCTGTCAGAGGGAAGACAGACAGATAACCACAAAAGAAACAAATTTCACCCAGGGAGCACTGACCTGGACCCCAGAAGGCTTTGCTGAGGAAGTAAGATCTGGAGGGGAAGGGAGGTGTGAGGCAGAGGTGGGGTGGGGTGTGCACACCCCTTCTAGATTTCCCCTGTCTGAGCATCTTTTCCTCTGTCTGTAATGGGGGTTCTGGGCAAGCTAGCCGTATGTTTAGAGCAGCTGCCTGGAAAGCCTGGTGCCCGACCCTCCTGCTGCGTGCCTTGGACAAATCTCTCGACCTCCCTGGGCCTCAGTTTCCTCCATTGTAAAATGAGCCTGATAAAATACCTATCCCTTCAGGACCATGGTGGGGTGGGGGAATGACTTAGTGAGTGTCAATGCTAAGAGCAGGGCCTGGCCCAGAGTAAGTTCCCTGGGGAGTTGGGCCCCTCACTTTCAGGTTAGTTGCATCCTGGCATGGCTGGCAAGACGGAGCCAGCAGGGTGTGCAGGGGCTTCAGCCCTCCCCACCTTTCTCTCTCCCCATTCCCACCATTCACACCTACCAGCCCCACTTTCACACCTAGAAATGGCTCTGTCCGGGGTCCACTGTGACCTGCCCCACATCTAATGAGAGAGAGGGGTGGAGCTGCTGAGGCCCCCTTTTGTGCACCCTCTTGGAGTTCTTGCTGGAATCACTGGGGGGGGGGGGACCAATACCACAAGCTCTGGATCTCCAGCCATCAGAGAGCCTGTCCATCCCTGTCCCTCTGTCTAGCCCCCCAGCCCAGGCTGTCGTTTCAAACCTGGCCGCCCTGCCAGCCACTCTCAGCCACTCAGCCCCATATGGTGTGGCCCCTGCTTCCCTGGCTCCCGGTGCCAAGTCCGGCATGGGGGTGTGCGGGTGCCAGTGGGGGACGGACCCTGTTGAAGCAAGGGCTGGCGCTTGCATCCCCCGCTCCTGTGTCCCTGCCCAGCCCTTCCCTCTGCTGGGCCAGTGGTGGCCCCATGGCCCAGGCTTTCCAGGCTGGGCCCCTCCTTCCCTCCGTTCCGCCCTCCCGCCCTCCGCCCTCCATGGACTGGAGCCACAGGCAGCTCAACTCCTGCCAGGGCAGGGCCTCGGCACCACCCACTGCCAGGGAGGCCGGGGTGCAGAGCCAGCCAGTTCTCCTAGGTGGGCGCCTGCATCCAGAGCCAGGGGAGCCCCTTGGTCTCCACTCCCTGCTCTGCCAACGGGAAGCCTGTCTGCCTGCTGCCCTCTCCCACAGAGGCTGTCCCCGGACAAGGGGAGAGGATGGTGGAGGTGAGCTGACCCTGGCCTCAGGCGGGCAGGGAGGAAAGGGGAGGACTGCCCACGGCGTGGGAGGGCAGTCCTGCTGCCGGGACAGCAGAGCCACTCGAGCCAGTGTCAGCACGTGCTGGGGGGACCACACCTTTCTCGGGGCCGGGCTGAGGTCCCCGTGTTTCCGTGTGTTTGGAGGCAGGTGTCTGTCTGCTGGGGTTTACCAAGTGCCTTTGCGCGGGTCCCTGAGCGCCTGGTGGGGGAGGGAGCACATTCCTGGGGTCTGGTTCGCGGGGNGGGGTGGTTCGGAGGGGCTGTGCCTCACTGGGTCACCCCGAGTGACCCTGGAGTTGGCGGTGGATGTGCTTGGGTCTGTTGTGGGGTCTCATTTCCTCCCGTGTGTGGATCTAGGTTTGTGTGGTCTTGTGGTCTAACTCTGTGTCTAGGGGACTGTACCCAGGTATGTGTATGGGGTCCTTTCTAGAGAAATCTGGCGGTGAGGGGCATCGGGGATTGTGTATATCCACACGTGTGCCTGCAATTTGAGGTGGTGGCTGGTCTGTATTGTGTATATTGTTGGCATGTGTTGTGGGTCTCTTTCAGGAGTCCGTGCATCTCCTGGGAGTGTGGGGGGTGTGGGTCTTTATACTATTTGTGGAGGGGGGGCCTGGGTCCACGGCTCCTTCAGGGATCCAGCTGTGGGCTGCCCGATTGTTCCGGCCTTTTGGTTCGGAGAGGTTCCTCCGACCAGGCCCCGCTTTCCTACTGCTTCCCCTGCCTTCTCCCACTGAGGCCACAAAGCTCTGGCGGGCTCTGCTGGGGCCTGTATCCCAAAGGCGGGAACTAAGGCTCAGGGTGGGCTGTCCTTGCCTATGCCAAAGCTCCTGTGTGGCTGCTGTTAGCGGGGCGCCCTGGGGCGACTTCACCTGCTGCAGTATCTAGGTATTTGCGCACGTGTGTGTGTGTGTGTGTGTGTGTGTGTGTGTGTGTGTGTGTAGCAGGGAGTTGCATGGCGGGGGAGGGCTGGAGTGAGGGGGGTGCCCTGGGAGGGCTCTGGAGCCTCTTTCCTGCCTGTTACCCCCTCCCTCCTTCCTGCCCTGCCTCAGGGGAAGAGTAAATGGCGTCTGATCTGCTTTTCCTGGTCCCTGGGGGCTCGCCCACACTCTCAGGTTTGATGTGGCATCCATCCCCCACCCTGGGCACTGCTGGGGAGTGCCCTTTGTGTCTGTGCCCTGTTGGGCCTGCCCGGGTAGGGAGGGGGCACCTGAGCCTGGGGCTGCCAGAGGAGCCTCCTGGCCTCCCTGGGGGCTCGGAGCACTGGCCTGGCTGGGCCTGGGAAATACCTTCTCTTCATTCAGCCACACTGTCTGAGCTGCACCCCACCCCATGTTGGGCAGGGCTGGGGACACAGGGTGGCTGAGATGGCCCCAGGTGCGCCCTCTCAGGGGGCTCCCAGCGCAGACAGCGCAGCCCGTTCTGCTCCCTGATCCAGGCCCTGGAGAAAGTAAGACAGCAGAGAGAGTAAGGCTGGACCCTTGCTCTGGCTGGGAGAGAAGTGTGCCCAGCACCGTCTTTCGCTTATCTGTTCCTTCTCCCGTGCTTTCAGCAACAGCAGCAACAACAGCAGTGGTAAGCCAGCAGGGTAACCTGTAGCGAGGACCCGCTCGGTGGCAGGTGCCATCTCTCTGCCGAGTCCTTGCCCTCACATGGTCTGTGCAAAGGCCTGGTGCGGGGAGATGGCGCTGCATCTGGCCAGAACATGGAGAGCAGGGCTGCTCTTCGCGGCCCAGACTGCCGACGCCCGTGGCTTCCCGAGGCCGGGGTGACCGTGGATCTGTGCCATCCTATGGGATTTCACCCGTTATGGGGACCAGTGGGTTCTGGGCGGCATCTCTCACCGTGTGACTTGCCTCTTGCCTGTGGCCAAAACGGGCTGCCACATCCTCACATTTCCAGCTGAGGCAGCGTGGCTGGTGTGGGCCTCCCTGAGGTGGGGTGGACTGGGACTAGGATCGCGGGGGCACCTCTTGGGGCATTTGGAACACAGGCCAGCTTATTCACAAATAGCCAGATTTGGTCTCTAAAGACTCAGACCAGTTCCTGCTCAGGCATGAAGGTCCAACTTCCAGGCAGCGTGGGACAGGCACCGGGGACTCCTGTCTGCCCTCTGCCCCGCACCTCCCTGGCCGGTTCCTCCTCAGGGTCCAGACTCCTCACTGGGCCATGGCATCATTCATTTGTTCCACAAATACTTGCTGAGTGCCTGCTGCCGTAGATACCAAGGACACAGCAAGAATGATCCGCTCTCAGGGAGCCCCTAATGGGGGCAGGGGAGGAAGCGGGGACCAACAGTGTGCATGGATATGATGTCAGGTGGTAATAAATGCCCCAGAGAAGTATAAAGCAGGGGTGAAGATTTTGTCAGGGAGTAAGAAAGGCCTCTCTAATGTGGTTTGATTTTTTAAAGATTTTTATTTATTTGAAAGAGAGAGAGAGTACATGCACAGAGGGAGAGGGAGAAGCAGACTCCCCATTGAGCAGAGAGCCCGACACAGGTCTCGATCCCAGGACCCCAAGATCATGACTTGAGTCAAAGGCAGGTGCTTAACCCACTGAGCCACCCAGGTGCCCCTCTAGTGAGGTTTTATTTGCACAAAGACCCGAATATCAGGAAGAGGTGAGCCACACAGCTCTGGGCGGAGGGAACAGTAAGTGCAAAGGCCCTGAGCCTGGAACAAGTTGAGGCCTCCAAGACTAAAAAGTAGGAGGCCAGCGCAGTTGCAGTGAAGCGAGAAGAAGGAGTGGGGTCCCGAGGTTGGCCGAGTCCAGCTGGGCAGGCCTTTGTGGGTCCCAGTGGGGACCTTTATCCAAGTGGGAGAGCTGTTTGTTTAACAGTGCTTCTGGTTCCTGCCTAGGCAAGGCAACCTTTATGATCTTGGTTCTGGTCATTGACACTAGAGTTGTCTCGGCCCTTGTTCTTGTCCCATAAACCCCTGGGGTCCTTTGACTGGAGCCAGGGCTGCCGGGAGGCAGGAGGTGGAGGGGTTGGCGACAAGGCCTTCTCTGCAGTTCAACGTGGGCCACCTGGTGCTGGGCAGCCCTGGGCAGTGACTTCCCCTCTCTGGGCCTCGTTGTTCTGGTTTGGGAAACAGGAAAGAAGAGGACTTCCCCAACCCACTCACCCAAGAACTGTCGGGAGGGTTCAGGGTGGCCTGGTCTGCGCACCCAGTCTGGGCCTGGGCCGGAGTCCGTACCAAAGCGCATGCCCATCCCCTCCATCGGCTCAGGCACGGGGAAGGAACGGCCTGCCCGAGGTGCTGGGATCGAGCTGTAACAGACTGAAACATGCTTCCTGCCTGCACCGAGCCACAGACTTTGCGGGCACACTCATCACCGCGTAATGCGTTAGGTGATGCGAAGGGCCGGGAGAGCGTAGATGGGACGAGCCAGGCGCTGGGGATGCGGTGATGGGCAAGACTGGACGCAGTCCCCGCCCCGTGGCGCTCCTGCCACGGCTGGTATGGAACACGGTGTCAGTCCTCAGCAGCTCCTGGCATCTTGGCCGGGACCGCATGCCCAGAGCCTGCCTTTTTCTTCCCCCAGAGCCGCCACGTGCGCCTGCCCACCCCTGCGCTGTCACATCCTCCACCTCCCCGGGCTCCACGCGGCCACAGGGAGCCTGTGGGCACCTGAGTCAGGCCACGTCCCTCCCCTGCTCAGAGCCCTTGTGTGGCTCCACATCACTCCGGGGAAAGAACAGAGTTGTCCCCATGGCCCACAAGTCCCTACGTGACCTACCCCCACCACCCAGCCTCTTCTGCTCTGACCACATCAAGCGCGTCCCCACTTGGGGACATTTGCCCTGACTCCTTCCTGCTCCCAGGTGTCCACGGGGCTCCCTCAGCCCTCCCCACCTAGGGTCCCTGCTCAAGGGTCACCTTCCCAGCGAGGCCCTCCCCAACCACTTCACTGAAACTTCCAGCTTCTCCTGCCCCTCAGCAGTCTCTTGACCCTTGCTTTGTGTATGTCCTCAGCGTTTAGCCTCTGAGTTACTAGATATTTCTCTGATACAGCTCATTTGTCAACTGTCTCCTTTCCCCTAGAATGTGAGCTCTGTCCGCAAGGGCTGGGATGCTCCTGGCCATTCTGACCACCGCTAGGAGCCCCAGCCCCGGCCTGGCAGAGATCAGCCCTCAGTAGCCATGGACGGTGGGCGGGTACGTGAGTGTGATGGGGTCCTTTGGGGGTAGAGTAGGTGTTTGCCAAGGAGGGGGCTTGGGCACGTGTCAGGCCCAAAGCTCAGATGGCGTCTGGGGTCAGGGTCCCTAAGGATTCCTCGGAGGACCTAGGCTCAGGGCAGGGGGGCTGGGAGAGACATTTGTACTGGGGAGGGCAGGGGGCCTGTACAGGTGGGCACACGAGAGCTGAGCAAAGGCGTGGGGGGACAGGTGTGGGGGGTTAAGGGAGGCAGTGAAGAGTCTGCCGGGGGCTAGGAAAGTAGGCTGGACTCCCCCTCACAGCCAGGGGCGATGGGGTAAACTGAGGTGGAAGGGCTTCCCAGAGCTACTAGGTAAAAGTCTTGGCAGGGGCTCCTGGGTGGCTCAGTCGGTGAAGCACCTGCCTTCGGCTCAGGTCATAATCTTGGGGTCCTGGGATCGAGCCCCACATCAGGCTTCCTGCTCAGTGGGGAGCCTGGTTTTCCCTCTCCCCTCTGCTTCCGCTCTCTCTCTCTCTCTCCCCCAAATAAATAAATAAAATCTTTTTTTAAAAAATTAAAGTCTTTGCGGAAGGGTAAGTGGGAGCCAGTGGTGTAGGCTGGGGACAGTGAGCCTTCCTTCATGGTCCTCTTCCTGATTGAGGATTTCATTTTGGAGACCGTGATCATGGCACATCCGTGCTCTTTCCCTGGGCCCCTGGGTTCCTGCTTGGTCAGCTCCCCAAACTGCAGGGGAGCAGCGTGATTCAGAGCTTGGGGGGAGGGGAGGGGAGAGGAGGTAAGTTTTCCACACGCGTGCACACCCACACACGTGCACGCACACACATACACACACACTCCCCGATGGCTTTGTCACACAAGTGGGTCTTGCTTTTCTACCAGAGCTGATTTCCTTGGTGGAGGGAGTTAGGGGTGGGGTGGGGTGGGTGGGTATCATTTTCTTCCCATGAAAGCTCAGAGGACAGAACGAGCAAGTGCAGGGGTGACGGGAAACTTGGAAGCTTTGGCTAGGACAGGCTGGAAACTGCCTGTCCCATGTGTCAAATAATTCAAAAGCCTTTTTTAAATTGCAGTGAACTTTTGAGAGTAGGATGGAAAATGTGCCTGCGTTCGTGGGATCAGACACTGGAGTTCAGAGGCATTGTGGCCTGGCTGGTGGCCTGTAGCTGCCCGCCCCCCGCACCCTGTTCCCTCTGTCTGAGGTTGCTGCTTCACCCTCTCCTAGAGTTTCCCAAGGACCGCCTGGGCAGAACTGGAGGTGTCTGAGCAGGGGTGTAGCATAGCGGGTACAGATGAGTCAGTTCCTTCACCAGAGAGAGGTTCCTTGAGTGCCTAGTATTGGCTGGGCTGTGTTGTAGACACTGGGGTACAGTGGGGAGTAAGATGACAGGTGCAAAGGGAAAGGTGTAGAGGGGGACAGGACAAGAGCAGGGATATTTGAGGACAGACGTGGGTAGAGGAAGGGAGGGAGAGAGCCATGTGCAGATCAGTGAGAGTGAAGTTCCAGCAGCTGGGGTGACCGCCAGTGCAAAGGCCCTGAGGTGGGGACATGTCTAGTGTTTGAAGAACCGCAAGGGGGCGCATATGGCTGGGGCAGAACCAGCAAGGGGGCAGAGGTGACAGGCAGATCATATGGGCCACAGGGACGGGTATCGGGGCCAGCAGAAGGTTTAAGGAGGTCACCGCTGTGGTGGACCAACTGTCTTCTGGGCCCAGCTCTGCTTGGTAACCTGAGCAAGAGATTTCACCTTTGTGGTCCTCAGTTTCCACATCTGCAAGATGGGAATGAGAATAGCTGCTCCCCCCGGGTCATGGGGAATCCGTGAGCTGAGCGTCTGCATCTAGGCAGGGTTGTGGGGTCCCTCGTGGTGGCGGTAGTGATGTCAATACTGGGGCAGAGCCTCAGAAAGGCGCATTTGGTGGCGGGGACTGGTATGTGGCCATCTTTCCACACCCCCCCCCAGATTATCTTGCCGACGGGGGACAGGAATCCCTGTTCTCTGCTGCCTTCCGCTGCCCTTGGGGGGCTGGGACAGGTCAGATAGGTGGGGAGCTTCAGCCTGGGGAGGTGTCGGGACAGGACCGGAAGGGCAAGGTGTGGGGGTGCCTGGCTGGCTTAGTTGAAGGAGCATGCAACTCTTGATCTCGGGGTTGTGAGTTCAAGCCCCACATTGGATGTAGAGATTACGAAAAACAAATAAATAAACTTAGAAGAAAAAAGGAAGGGCAGGGTGTGGGCTTGGGAGGGAGGAAGGCCACCCTGTAGGTGACAGTGACAGGAAGCAGTGGCGTCCGCGTGGCCCTCAGAGCAGGCCAGGCAGGTAAGAGCGTGGGCTCGAGTTCGAATGCTGGGTGCCCTGGGCAGGGGGCTTCCTGTCTCCAGGCCTCAGGCTCCCCATCTGTGAACTGGGGCCGGTGAGTTGTGAGGGCAGAGAGGGATGGGGGGCAGAGGGTGGGGAGCAGAGCCTGGCATGCACGGCCCTCCGAGGGCACCGCCGCCTTTATTTCCGAGACCCGGCGGGGTGCAGACTCTGGGTTAACAGGCCTGGAGCCTCAGGTCCACTCTGCTGCCAAGCGGTGGGCCCTGGGCGAGTGGGGTGCCCTCCCTGCCCCTCGTTTCTCCTTGGCTCTAACTCAGGGCTCGTGGTGGCCGCATTCTCGCAGGTCACGTCCGCGGATGAAACGAGGGGCTCTGGGCAGGGTGCTTAGAAGAGGGGCGAGCACACAGTAGGTGCATCGGCTCCTGCCGTGGTATCGAGCACTGCCTACTGCGTGCGAGTGCCTTGTGTTCTGACTCCTCTCGGAACTCAGGGTCTGGCATTATTCTCTTTAACAGAGGAAACTGAGGCACAGGGTGACCGAGCTGCTGGCCCCCAGTCTCACAGTGAGCTCCAGAGGCGGGTTGGCTCCCAAGTACACAGGGTGAGGTGGCCCAGACTCCTGGGTTCCAAGCTCACTGGGGAGCCCAGCACCCCTCTTCACGCTCCTGGCACAGGCACCTGGCTTCGTTTTAGCAGCCCCTCCACCTTCCCCTCTGTGGCCCGCATAAGGTCAGGAGCCTGGGGACTTGGTGAGGGAGCCGGCCAAGGCCAGAGCTGCCCCAGGGTGGAGCTGGAGCCCGATCACTATAAACACGGTCAGTTCCTCTGTTTGTCCCTCCCTCCATGCGGTGCCCAGAGGGAAGGGGTGGCCCCGGGCAAATATCCGGAGGTGTGTCCCTCCATCCCCTTCCCCTGCACGGTCACACGCACGGAGGGCAGGATACACGGGGCGGGGGGGGGGCGCTGGCTGCAGTGTGCAGAGGCGGCTTGGGGTTTAGGGGTGAGGGCTCTGAGGAGGGGGCCCCGTGGTCCGGCTGCCTCCCGCCCACCCCGGCGTGGTGCTGAGCTCCTCCCATCGGAGGGTCCGCCCCTCCCTCTCCCAGGTTTAGTGAGGGGTCACGTGGGGATCCTACTCCCGGGAGTGACTCGGTGCCTCGGGCTGTGGGCTGCAGGGTGGAGGATGGGTAGGGCGGAGTGAGAGAGGCCAAGGTGAGGGGTGAGGCCGGGCCTGGGGCCGGGTGGGGGCATCTCTGGGAGCACGGTGAGGAGGTAGAGGCAGAGTTCTGGGGTTACAGCAGGGAGGATGGGGGAAGGTCGGCTGTGGGGACAAAGTGAGGACCAGTACTAGAAAGGCAGAAGGCTGAGGGCAGAGAGGCCAGGGAGCCAGAACGGGGTGGGTGGGGGCCGGGGAGGGAAGTCGAGGCGGGAGGGATGGGCAGCACCCGCAGGCTGGAATGGGGGAAGACCCTGAAGGGGCTCCTGGCTCGGTTGGGGGCAGAGGCAAAGGGGCCTCCATCCTGGCCAGGGCTGTCATACCCCACATCCCAGCAGCCAGGGGCCCGCAGCAACAGGGAAACTGGACCTGGCTCCGGCCACCTGCTGCCCAAGAGGCCCTGACCAGTTGAGACAGGTTGTCTGCTGGGTCCCCACCCCCTCCCTGGGCTCTGCTGCCAAACCGGTTCTCCTAGACAGCTACCCACTGATGGTCCTACCTCTGGGCCAGGGGTGGCTGGCTGTTCCCCTAACCTCACAGAGCTGCTCTCACAGGAAAGGAACAGGGAGGAAGGAGAACCTGGGGCTGGAGGGCAGCATCCCAGACACGCTCGAGAGAGTCCTCAATAGGTCACAAGACTTACGGAGCTTGGGGCCCAGCCTGTGTTGGGCACCGTGCCAGGCTCTGGGGAGCCGCATGAAGCTGACAAAGATCCCAGCCCCATGCCTTTTGCTCATCTGCTGGGTCTTAGCTCACACAGCCGCTCTGGTGGGCAGCCACCCCTGACCCGCACCCTGCCATCCCTCAGACTGGGTCTGGTCCTCCCTGACCCCAGCCATGACCGGCCTGGGCTGTCGGAGGCGATCTCGGCCTCGGTCACCGCCACGTCCTGAGCATGAACCAGTACAGGGCCGGGCACAAGGGAGTGAAGGCTTAGTGAACCAGTGCCTGCATGCATATTTTCTTCCCATTTTCCAGATGAGTAACTCGAGGCCCCAAGAGGAGACGTCACCTGCCCGAGGGCACTTCTAGCACAGCCCGCATCAAACCAGGTCTGTGGGGCTCTGGGGCCCAGGCGTGGGACGGGGGCGTGGGACCGGGGCTCCCCACCCCAGACAGTGCCGGGAGTACTCTTTATTGTCAGAGCCAGAGGGGACAAGGGCCCTCACTCCGCGCCCTGCTCTGCTCCCTTTCGCTCGGTTGATCCTCAGAGCAGCCCCGTGAGGGCGAGAGAGGCTACGTCGCTCTGCCCCGGTCCTGCAAAGTAAGGGGCAGAGAGAGATTTGTGCTCTGGCCACTTGACTCACCCTCGTCTCCCTGTGGGACACACCACAGCGCATCTCCCCCGCGGCCCGTTTGGTTTTAAAACTGGCTTTCACTGAGCGTTTATACGGTGCCTGGTACCATCCGAAGTATCCACCTGGAGACCACAGACCCTAAAGATGGGGATTGTTTTGCCTGTTAGTATCTGCTGCCTGGTGGAACTTTCCCCACTACGTGATCCTGGTGAGGAACTCCCTTCTCTGAGCCTCAGTCTCTTGTCTATAAAGTGGGAGTTTTGTAGTGGGTCTCCCCGGGGCGTGCATAGGAAGCAATCATCGAACAATTGCTCAGTCCCTGAGCACAGGCTAGGGGCCAGGTGCCGTGCTGGGGATAGGGTAGGCCACAGGCACACTGGGCAGATGAGACCTGGCCTGTGGTGCTGATAGTCTTGGGGTGGGGGGGTGTAGACACCCAGCATTCTTGTGGTAAACACAAGAATGAGCAGTAGAATTTCCAGAAGTTGAACGTGCTGTGAAGCTTTGTGACAGAAGGCTAGAGGGGCACCTCCTTCACTTGGGGTGGTCAGGAAAAGATTCACCAACAAACCTGAGACCACAGAGAGGGGAAGAAGGGAGCCACATGCGGATACTGGGGAGGAGTGTGCCACAAGGAGGGAACAGCCAGTGCAAGGGCCCTGAGGTTTGACAACCAGTGTGAATGAGGGGGACACAAGAGCAGAGAGGTGACAGAGGCAGGTTGTGGGGCGGTGGGGCACAGGGAGGACTTGGCTGAGGGCTCTGAGTGGGGGAGGGTGTTCACAGGGTCCCTCGGGCTGCCTGTGGGGGACGGGAGACCAAGGAGGAGACGAGGAGGGACAGGACCCAGGACCGGGGCAGGGCCTGAGGAGCTGAGAGAAAAGGGCAGGGTCTGGTGAGCGGCCCCCTCCCACAGGCCTGCTGACAGGAGCCCAAGTCTACGCCCTCGGGGTGCTGATAGCCGCCTTAGCACCATGTTTGGGAAGAAGAAGAAACGGGTCGAGATCTCTGCGCCATCCAACTTCGAGCACCGCGTGCACACGGGCTTCGACCAGCACGAGCAGAAGTTCACGGGGCTGCCCCGCCAGTGGCAGAGCCTGATCGAGGAGTCGGCTCGCAGGCCCAAGCCCCTGGTGGATCCCGCCTGCATCACCTCCATCCAGCCCGGGGCCCCCAAGGTATGCAGGCACCCACTGCTGCCTCTCCTGCCCCACACCGACCCCACATGGTGCCCCTAGCCCTTAACCCCACGCTTGACCCCTGGGCCAACGCCTCCTCACTGACCCCCTCCTTGCTGACTGCCAGACACCCCAACCCTCTACCCTAATCTTCGCCCCCAGTGCTGACCTTTCACCCCTCCACCCACTGATCCCTCCCCTTGCCTCTCAACACTGACTCCCACCTTAACCCTTGCACGGCCCCCCACACCAGCTCCAAGTTGTGCTCCTCTCCCTGGGCTCCGTGTCCCCGTCCCCAGTACCAGAAACTTGTCCTTGGTCAAGGGACAGACCCCTGTGGTCAGGGCTGGGCTGGGGGCACCCGGAGTGGCTGCTGACCCACCCCCGGAGTCTGGGCCAGCTTTGTGGAGGAGAGGACACCTGGGCTGCACCCTGAGGAGGAGTCCTTGTGGCAAACGGAGAGGAGGCGGGGCTTTTTAGCGGAGGAAACAGTCCATGGGAAGCCTTGGAGGCTTTTTGGTTTGGGGGGGTGGTTTTCCTGCCATCTCGAGCAAAAGGGTGGAGTTGGGATTTGAACCACAGTCTGTTTCCACAGCCCTTGCTCTTAACCCCTTTCCCGTCTGCGTGGTCCGGGCGCCCAGGCGGTCCGGCGCCCAGGCGCGGTGCAGCTGGCGGGGGGCGGGGCATGAGCCTGCCCAGCCTGGGAAGCCAGCCATGCAGCCGGACTTCACCCCGAGGGCAGCGGGAACCAGGAAGGGCCGTGGGCCAGGGGCACGCAGCCAGGGTTGTTCTGGGACTGGAGGTGGAGATGGGTGTGCCGGTCAGCGGGCCCAGCGCCTGGGGGCAGGCCTGCGGCTGACTCATCCTCTCCGGTGCCCAGCGAGGGGACGCGGGCACTCACCAGGATGGTCTGCACCCGGCGGCCCGCTGAGCTGCCGGTGTATCTCGCGCAGGCCTTTTGAATGCTTTGAACTCTTTGCGTCTGCTTAGAACAGCAGAGACTCCATATCCAGAGCTGTATTTCTGGCTTCTGCTGACTAATCGCAGGGACTGAGGGGGTGGCAGCCACCTCCACGGGACAGGGTGCTGGCTGGCTCCTCTGGGCCGGCAGGCCCTGGCCGGCCCCGGCGCTGCTCGGTGCTGGCCGTGGCCTCACTAGGGGACCCCCAACAGTCCAGCCGCAACTCGGCCTGCAGCTGTAAACCCTGCTTGGGCCTGTGCCCACCAGGAGGGGGCACCTTGTCCTGAGTCACACAAAGGTGCCACAGGGGCTAACGCTATCTTGGGGCCCCTATGAGTACTTGTTTGCTGCCCTTGGCGGGGAATTTCCCCTTGGCTTGATCTTCCCAGGCCCTCCCCCAGCCCCCAGAGACTTCTCAGCCTCTTATTCCAGCACCAGGGTCTGAGCAGGTGTCTACCTTGCTTCACGGGGCGCCCGGCCGGGCAAGGAGGCAGCCAGGCCCAAGAGAAGCCGGGGGCTGTGGGGGGGAGGCCCACGGGGGCACTGTGGCCTGGAGGTGGTTTTGGGCCACAGTAGAGGCATCTGTGGCTTGAGGAAGTGTGGCAGCCCTGGGCCCACACCGCTGCAGGCCAGAGAGCGAGAGCACAGGGACGGGGGTGCGTATTCTGCTCCCCGCAGCCTCCTCCCAGCCCGCCTCCCTCCTTCGCTGGCTCAGCCAGTGTTTCTTGAGCACGCTCTGCATACATACCAGACACTGTTCCAGGTGCTGGAATGAGGCCAGAGCAGGAGGACAGGCAAATCCAGCAGCTGCCTTTGTGAACGTCGCAGGGGGGCTGCAGGTGATGGTCCGCTTACGCGGGCTTCACAGCAGCTGGTTTCAAGTGCTCCAGAGAAAGAGAAGGCAGGGAAGGGGAATAGGGAGTGTTAAGGGGCTGGCACTTTAGAGTCTGGGTGGTCAACGAAAATTTCCTTCTGAGAAGCTGAGTTCAGGCAAAGGCCTGAAAGAGGAGAGGAGGGAAGGAGCTGCGGGCATACTTGGGGGAAGATGTTCTAGGGAGAGCGAACAGCCAGTGCAAAGGTCCTGAGGTGGGCGTGTGCCTGCTATGTTTGAGGAGCAGTGAGGAGGCCTGTGTGCCTGGAGCTGGGTGAGGGGCCAGGGGATCCCTGGAAGCCTTGACTCAGTACTCGAGGGAGGAGGCAGCTGTGACGTGGATCAGGATGGTGTGGACTTGGGTAGATTCAGGACACACGTTACGTCCACGGGCCCCATGGGAATTCACATTTGCATGGGCCCAGTCCTTTCTGACTCTCCCTGTACTCCACCCTTGGCTTCCAGGGAAACAGAGCATGGGTTTGGGGTTAACAGCCCTGGCGGGCTGCAGGGAAGGAAGTCCAAGCCGTGCCTTGGCCCCAGCATCCTATAATTTGCAGCTCTCCAGGGCTGATTATGGGGTGGTGTGGGCTCTGCGCTCCTTCCCCTCCTGCCCACAGGGCAGAGAGCTGCCCCCAGCATGGAGAATAGGAGAAAGACAGGGGGTGCTTCTCAGTTGGGCCAGCTATCCCGGGCCGACAGCCTGACCTATGGGAGGTTAATCCTTCAGCTTTCTTCCTGCACCAGATCTCTGGGGGTGTGGGAGGGGCTGCAGGGGCCCCCCTGGTGCCACCCCCACCTGCCCAGCTGCATCATCACCCCATGGCATTTCTTCATTGCGTCTCTGTCTTGTCTCTGTGTGTGTGTTGTGTTGTCCTGTCCTTGTGTGTCGGATACATGTCCCGTGTCCTCCTCTTCCTTGCCCGGCCCCCATCCCGCCATTGCCCTGGACCCCAGACCATCGTGCGGGGCAGCAAAGGCGCCAAGGATGGGGCCCTCACGCTGCTGCTCGACGAGTTTGAGAACATGTCGGTGACACGCTCCAACTCCCTGCGGAGAGACAGCCCACCGCCACCTGCCCGTGCCCGCCAGGAAAATGGGATGCCCGCAGAGCCGGCCAGCACGGCCAGAGGGGCCCCGGAGAAGGCGGGCAGCCAAGGCCGGGGTACCGGCCGCAGTGAGGCGGGTGGCAGCAGTGGTGACAGGCGGCGGGTGGGGCCAGAGAAGAGGCCCAAGTCTTCCAGGGAGGGCTCAGGGGGACCCCAGGAGTCCTCCCGGGACAAACGCCCCGTCTCTGGGCCTGACGTCGGCACCCCGCAACCTGCCGGTCTGGCTGGTGGGGCCAAAGCGGCAGCTGGTCGGCCCTTTAACACGTACCCGAGGGCCGATACGGACCACCCGGCCCGGGGTGCCCAGGTAACCATTCCCCCTGCCCCAGGACCTTCCACTGCCCCTTTGTCCACAACGTCCCCCGTTCCCGCCTTCCAGCGCCAGCCTGTACCCAGCCCACTGTCCATCTTCCATCCTGACCACCATGTGTCTGTCCCACAGCCAGGGCCCCTGTCCCTCACAGGGAGCAGAGCTGGCCCCCAGCCCCTCCACCGACAGCTATCTCTCTTTTCTGTTGCAGGGGGAACCTCACAACCTGGCCCCTAACGGGCCATCAGCAGGGGGCCTAGCGGTCCCCCAGTCCTCCTCCTCCCGGCCTCCCGCCCGAGCCCGCGGACCCCCCAGCCCGGGAGTGCTGGGCCCCCATGCCTCTGAGCCCCAGCTGGCTCCTCCAGCCCGCCCCGTCGCTGCCCCCGCCCCCGCTGGGCCCCCAGCCCCCGGGCCCCCTGGGCCCCGCTCGCCGCAGCGGGAACCCCAGCGAGTGTCACACGAGCAGTTCCGGGCGGCCTTGCAGCTGGTGGTGGACCCCGGCGACCCTCGCTCCTACCTGGACAACTTCATCAAGATCGGCGAGGGCTCGACGGGCATCGTGTGCATTGCCACCGTGCGCAGCTCGGGCAGGCTGGTGGCCGTCAAGAAGATGGACCTGCGCAAGCAGCAGAGGCGCGAGCTGCTCTTCAACGAGAAAAAAAAAAAAAAAAAAAAAAAAAAAAAAAAAAAACCCCCCCCACCCCCGTACCCACCACTGCCTCCCCAGAGCCCCAGCTCCAGGCCCCTCAGCCTTGCCCTCGTGTGACTTCCAGGCCCCTCACACCCACTGTTTCCCAAACTGGTCCCCAGAGTCTCTCCCAGCCCTGCCCCTCCCCTGGATCCCTGGCCCCCACCCCAGCCCGTTACCCCCTGTGCAGCCCCATCATCTCCCGCTCGGCTCTGCCCTGGCTTCCCCTCTTGGGCACCCCCTGGGCATTCCCCACGCAGCAGCTAAAGGGCTCTCTTGGACATGCAGGCCTGCCACACTGCCCCCCCTTACTGACCCTTGCAGTCCCCCTACCCCACCCCTCGGTGTCCTCAGGATAAAGGCCTGGCCACTGCCATGCATTTGAGGTCTGGCTCCCATCTAGGTACTTGGTTCTGTCCCCCCTCTGGCTGGGGTTCTTGGTGGCATCTGCCAGGGAGCTTGTTACGAAGGCAGACTCCTGGCTCCTTCCCTGGAGGAATCCATGCTGGGAGCAGCCCCCAGCCTCTGATGCAGGAGTCCTGGCATGTCAGGCCTGGAGGGGGTCTAAACTCTGCCTCTTCCTCCTAGTCTCTCACCAGTCCCCAAAACCCATCCCCCGGCCCCCCAATCTCGCTGTGCTCCAGCTGCACCACGAGCTCTTCAACAGAACCCCTGCAAGTGTCCTGTTCCACCTCCCCAGGCTTTGCCCTGCTAAGCCTTCTTGCCCCTGAATCCATTCCTCCAGCCTTTTATTCTGCCCTTGGCTGGTACCTGCTTGTCCCGCAACCTCAACCCCGTGCTTCGATGTTCTCTTCCGCACCCCTCTTCCCACACCAGCCCGCCCGGTCAGCAGGGCCACTCAGAGAGCAAGATCAGAAAATGGGGTGTTGGCAGGGAGCATGCCCCCACAGTGCAGGCCTCAGGCCTCAAGCTGCCTTTGGGGTCTCCTGGCTTTGGCACAGGGGAGGGCAGTCCAGGACGACGCCAGTGAGCGGGAGTGACAGGTGGGCCGGGGCCTGCGGCGTGGCCGGGCCAAGCCTAGGCAGGAAGGGAGGCAGGAGGCTGGCCGGTGGCTGGGTTCAGGGCGGGGGCTGGCAGCGCTGACCCAGCCCGGTGCCCAGGTGGTGATCATGCGGGACTACCAGCACGAGAATGTGGTGGAGATGTACAACAGCTACCTGGTCGGGGATGAGCTCTGGGTGGTCATGGAGTTCCTGGAGGGCGGCGCCCTCACTGACATCGTCACGCACACCAGGTACCGCGGGGCCCCCGGTCCCCGGCGGGCACCCAGTCCGCTGTCTCCCCCGGCTCTCGGGTCTGTCGTGTCCCCTCAGACCTGTCCCATGGCAGGATGGAGTCCCCTCGGACCCCTTGGGGTGGGGGCCACGTCCCGACGGGGAGGGGGAGGGCGGCATCCCTGTGGGACCCCGGGAGGGCCGCTGTCTGCCACGGTTGCTGACCCCCGGGCTGCGCAGGATGAACGAGGAGCAGATTGCCGCCGTGTGCCTGGCCGTGCTGCAGGCCCTGTCTGTGCTCCATGCGCAGGGAGTCATCCACCGCGACATCAAGAGCGACTCCATCCTGCTGACCCACGACGGCAGGGTGAGGCGCGGGTGGGCCTGGGCTCCCCCTGCCTCTCCCCAGCCCCCCTCTTTCTCTAACCCCCGGGTTGGTGGCTCGAGGAGCAGTAAGTTGGTTGGCTCCTCACGCAACGGCCCAGAGTCGGGCCCAGTCAGCTGGGGGCTCTGTGCGCGCGGTCACAGAGGGGCCCACCGCTTTCACACGGGATGCCGGGAGCTGAGGTCTAGCACCTGGCCCCGGGAGGCCAGGAGGCATCTGGGTGGCCGGCCACAGCTCTTTCTCCGTGGAGAAGGTCTTCCTAGCCGAGCTCACGGTGGTACGCCATGGACCCCGCTCCTGTCTTCCAGCCTCCAGACGGAGGCTCTGACTCAGGTCCACGGATGAGCCTCCCAGTGCCCAGAACCTACACTTATATCCCAAGAGTGAACGTGATTTTCTGTGGGAGGGGGTCTTTGTCCCGAATTCTCGGTGATTCGCCTGCCTTCCCCCAGGGAAGTTAAGCCATTAGGCAGAGATAGGGGTACGGGTGGGCTCTCTTTCACTAGGAGTCTCAGCTGGGGTCCGCGAACACCTAAAGCTGTCCACGGATGTGTTTGGGGGATATCTGTAAGCCTCAAACTGTGTGCACGCCATGTGCGTATGTCTTCTGGGGGTGAGAAGGTCCATACGTATCCTCAGGAATCAGAAAGGGACCCGTGGCTCCCAAGCAGGTGGAAATGCGTGGTTCTGGGCACGTGGTTGTTGGTAGAGGAGGCCACACCCCTCACACCCTCTGGGGTAGGGCTACATTCAGGGACACATGGGCCCAGGGCACGGGCTTCGGGAGGCAGCTGGTGTCTCAGCCCCCGTGCAGCATTTGGAACCTGTAGGACTGAGCCACTTCCTCCCGAAGGCCCAGGGCAGACCCTGTCAAGAAAGCAGACGGTTTGATCTCCGGGTTGTGTGGCACCTGAGGGCCCCCTGCTGGGAGGAGGGCGAGCTACCCAGTGGTCCAGCTGTAGAGCTCCAGCCCCTCTGACCCCACTGCCCGTGCCCCGCTGCAGGTGAAGCTGTCAGACTTCGGGTTCTGCGCCCAGGTGAGCAAGGAGGTACCACGGAGGAAGTCACTGGTTGGCACGCCCTACTGGATGGCCCCAGAGCTCATCTCTCGCCTTCCCTATGGGCCAGAGGTAAGGCAGCAGTGGCCCGGCTGTCAGCACGGGTTTACACTGCGACAGTCTGGAACAGCGGGAGTGCTGGGAGTGGGGTGGGGCTCTCTGTGGGAGATGGGGCCCTGGGGTTGGTTTTGTGGGAGAAGACGTAGGCATGTGTGCACGCATCCATCACTGCTGAGCCCGGCTGGTGCTGGGACCAAACCCGCTCAAATGGATTTAGCAAAACAGGAAAGCTCTGAGTCCCAAGACATGTGACGTTAGGGGCAAGTGACAAGCTTCAGGCCCGGCCATCCCTGTGCTCTGTCCCTCCCCAGCCCTGACTTTCTCTGTGTTGTCTTCGAGGCAGGCGCTCCCCTCGTGGGAGCTGGCCGGGCAGCTCTGGGACGTCCCCCTGCCTGTGAGTGCTGGGGTTTTCCCGGATATTTCTGTTAAAGTCTCCGGGTTGACTTTGATTGGCTCAGCTCAGATCACCTGCTTGCTCATGGACCAATTACTGCATCCCGATGATGCAGACCAGGCAACTGGTTACTGAGCCCTGGATACTCCCTGGAAGGAGGGAGCTGTGTGGGCACAACCCTTCAGAGGACTCCTTGGGGGAGGAACGTGTGGGTCTGGCAAGCCAGGTGTCAGAGGGGGTGTTTGGGGCCCCAGGACTCCAGGAGCAAGGAGGCAAAGGTAAAACCAGGGGCCCCCCCTCCGTGGGTTCCCCAGCACCGGCACAGCTCGGCCCTCCTGTCCCCTCCCTGCTGCAGGTGGACATCTGGTCTCTGGGGGTGATGGTGATCGAGATGGTGGACGGGGAGCCCCCCTACTTCAACGAGCCGCCGCTCAAAGCCATGAAGATGATTCGGGACAACCTGCCACCCCGACTGAAGAACTTGCACAAGGTGGGCCCCGGCCGGCAGGCAGGTGGGGTGAGGGCGGCGACACCTCCTCTGTGTTGGGCTCCCCGCCCCCACCCCCACGGTCCCCGGAACCCTCGCCGCACCCCCGGTGGTGGTGCTGAGGCCGGCTGGCTGAACACACAGCATAGCCAGGCCCGGGAGAGGAGCCTTCCCTGTAGACGAGTCACACGGTGAGAGAGGGGTGCGTCCAGGGCCCAACCCCTGTCCCCTCCTTGCAAACCTTGAAAATGGAGAAGAAATGAGGCCCTGGCATCTTTGGATGTGTTGCAAGCTCAAGACACCTGGGCCCTCCTGGCCCCCTCCCTGGGCAGGGGATGTTGTCAGCCCGTTTGACGGGAGGAAGCGGCGGCCCAGTGGCAAGTGAGCAGTGGGGCTGGCCCTGAGACCCCCGACTCTCTCCCCCACCTCCCGACAGGTGTCACCCTCCCTGAAGGGCTTCCTGGACCGCCTGCTGGTGCGTGACCCGGCCCAGCGGGCCACGGCGGCCGAGCTGCTCAAGCACCCGTTCCTGGCCAAAGCGGGCCCGCCCGCCAGCATCGTGCCCCTCATGCGCCAGAACCGCACCAGATGAGGCCCAGTGCCCTGTCCCTGAACCAAAGAGCCCCTTGGGTCACCCCTGCCCCGCCACGGGCCAGTGGGGGGCCGGCCCCCACTCCTCCCCACCTGGGAGACACTCCGTGGCACCGCCCTCCTGGCCGGGGGTCGGGGAGCGTGCAGGACCCTACTACTGAACTCCAGGTTTGATTTTGTGACTTTAAAAAAAAAAACAGCAGGGACTCGTGGGAGCCAGTGAGGGTCCCCGGACTCCCCACCCTCCGGGACAGTCCCTCCCTGTGTCTTCCTGTCTTCCAGGAATGACAGGCGGCCCCCCCATCACTGGAAATCATCTGCAGTGGGGGCTGCCATGGGTGGAGAGAACACTACGAAAAGCGTGTGTGTGTGTGTGTGTGTGTGTGTGTGTGTGTGTGTGTGCACATGTGTGCGTGAGTGTGTGCACGTGTGTGCACGCACGCCCATGCAGAAGGTCCAGCTGCTCTGTCCTCCAGCCTGCGAGTGGGTGTCTCTGAGGCCTTGCCTGACATACAGCGCAGCCCCCTGGCCCCCCTGAGCCATTGTGGGGGTCGATCATGAATGTCTGAAGAGTGGCCTTTTCCCCAAGTCCTGCACCCCCTTTCTGTGGCTGGCTGGGGAGACGGGGTTGGGGCTTTCCACCCATCCCCAGCCTCTGCAGATGACTACTGCACCTGGACAGCCTCCTCTTTTCTAGAAGTCTATTTATATTGTCATTTTATAACACTCTAGCCCTTCTCCTGACCTGGGGACAGATGGTCTCTGCCCCACGGGGTGGCACCAGGGACAGAACCACTGCTTGAAGAATCAGGTTCCCAGCCCCTTGGTGTGGCCCCACCCTCCTCTCCCTTCCCTCGAGTTAGTTTTACAATTAAAACATTTTCTTGTTTTGTGTGTGTATGTGTGTGGTGTGTGTAGAGCCCCTCCCTGTCCAGGCCATCTTGGTGCGGGACTGGGGGGAGGGACTCGAGGACGGAGAGGGGGGCCTGGCGAACCCCAGGATTCCCGCCCATCTTAGGGCAAGGGCCATGTCTGTGGGGGGAAGGGAGCCCCAGGTCAAAGCAGCCAGTAGTGCCCCCGACATGGGACCCAGACTCACCCCCCCCCAAACACCAGTCCTCCAGAGTCCGTGTGCCATAGTGACCTGTTTGCCAACTCTGAGGGTCGCCGGAAACTTGTTTTAAAGTTTGTCTTGAGCGTGTTCAGTGAGTAGGAATGACCCTTGATGAGCTGATGTTAGTCAATGGGCCGTTCAGAATATTGCTCAGTGGGCAGGTGGGCTTTGAGGGCTTGGCTAAGGGGGATGGATCTGGAACAGCCAGCTTTAGGGATACTCCACTGGCCAAAGCCCTCCCTCCAGATCGGGGTCCCGTGGGGTCTCCACGAGGAGAGAGAGAAATCGGCTGGCATCCACACGACGCTGCCTCTGTGTTCTGGGCACTGACTGCCCCACGCTGGTGTGAGCTCGGGCTGCGTGCGTCTCCCCAGCACCCAAAGGTGGCGTGGGGCAGCAGCAGCCCCCCGGGAACAGCTGCAGCATGAGCAGCGAACCCCACCACCACTGGCCCCGGGACCTCAGCCTGCTTTGTGGGCAGGAAACGCGTAGTGATTCCGGCTTCAGCCACACCTCCTGCTCCCACCCCAGAGCACGCCTCTCCCCAGGCCCTGAGCTCCCACGGCGGCCGTGTCTGTGCGTCTGTGCTCGGGGCTCAGAAGTTTAACCATCCCGAGGGAAGCAGCTGTTGCCGTGTATGACTGTGTTGGGTGCCTGGGTGGAGTTGTTACATCTCTGGGAAGAACTCTGCCAAAGCGGGTATAAGGAGAAACAGAAAACAAGAAAAGACCAAAGTAACATCCCCCACACACACATGCGCGCACACCAAAGAAAAAGCTTTGGGCTTGAATGCTTTTACAAATGAGTTCTACCAGACTTGGAAGGATCACGTAATTCCTACCTTGTACAAACTGTTCCAGAAACTAGAGAAAGGATAGCAGCCCAACTCATTTTCGGAGGCTGGTACGCCCATGATTCCACAGGCAGCTAAGGACGGGGGAAGAACAGGCTGGCACAGAGCCCCCGCGCTCCCAGCCGGAGTGCCTCGCCTCCCGGGGCTCCCGGGGGCGCTCCAGGACGGGCCAGTATGGGTGAAGGAGCCCCCACTTCCTGGGACAGGAGGTCCCTTGCCCAGTCATTACGTGGTGGAGGAGCCAACATTCGGCCCTGTGGCAACTCTGCCATGATTGTCACTTTCTGTCACCATCACTGCAGTTTAAAAGATGGTTCAGGTGGCCTTGAGAGAGCGCTTCTGGGTACCCCGCGCCCCCTCCTGCTGTCCCTGGTTATCTGGAAGGGGTTCCCAGGGCATCAGTGAAACCCCTCTACTTGTTTCCAACGGGAGAGTGAATATAGGTGGTTGGTCACAAAAGTATCAGGAAGGCTAGGGGAGCCAACAGGGCCAGGAACCTGGCCCCCCAGGGGGCTAGAGGCACAAAAGGGCTCAGTGGCACTACCAAGACCCCTGGAAGTCGGCTGGTGCCTCAGCTGCCCCTTCCAGCCCCAGGGCTTCCTTCAGGCAGGACCCCACTGACGCCAGCATCAGAAGGGCAAGTGTGGCCAAGCAGGAGCAGACACCTGCCCCAGCAGCGATGTGGCGCGGGGGAACTGGCTTTGTGCAGACGGTACTGACCGGACGTGGTCCCACACAAAGGAGCGAGTGTTACCTCAGCGGCAGCAGGGGGCGCTGTGCTCTAAACTGCAAAGGCCCAGGAGGGGAAGCCAGGGACGTATCAGCCCGTAGGTCAGAGGCGTGTTTACAGAGACGCAAAATGAGTGAGTGAAACAAGTCAGACGAGTGGTTCTCCAAGTGTGGTTCCCGGACCAACAGCACCCCAGGAACTTGCAGGAAATGCGGATTCCCAGGCTGAATCAGTGGTTCGAAGGAGGACGGGAAGAGGCGGGCACCCCCCTTTAAGGACATGAACCAGAGGTTGTGCCATTGCCTCATTGGCCAGAGCTTTGTCACGTGGCTGCACTCCGCGCAAGGGAGGTTGGAAAACGTAGTCTTTATTCTGGACGGTTGTGGGTCTGGCTAAAAATTCTGTTATTGTAGAATTGTGATTCTTCATCTCTGCTAGGCTCCGCACCTTCACTAGAACCCAGAGGCAGACCCAAGTGTATTCAGGATGAGCTTAATATATGATAAAGATGGCCCCGCAAAACAATGAGGGAAAAATAGATTGTTTAATAATAGTGTGGGGGGAATTGGTTCATTTTCTGGAGAGAAAGAAAATGGGATCCCTACCTAACACCACAACGAACCCTAGGTCTGTGCTTCCCGGGACGGTAGCCACCAATTACGTGTGGCTATTTAATTTTAAATTAAATGAAATGAGGCATTTCAGTCCCTTGGTGGCACTAGTCACAATTCACATCTTCCACTGTCACTGTTCACCAGCGGCTACTAACTAGATGGTTCAGATATGGACCTTCCCATTATCTGAGTTCTCCTGGGCAAGATTCTCTGATGGATTAAACATCCTCTGGAAGACAAACTATAAAATTGACAGAGGAAAATACTTGATGATAAGCAGTAGAGAAGGACTTCTTAAAACTCTGATGGAACAAAATGTGAAAAACAAAATTAATTGAACTATGTTAAAATGTAAAGGTTTTGTTCAAGGAAGGACATACATCATGGGCAAGGGTAATAGGCTTCAGAGAGGGAAAAAATATTTTCAGAGTCTAACATGGATCCTATCTTTTTTTTTTTTTAACGAGAAAAAGAGCAACCCAAATAGAAAAATGGGCAAAGTGTATAAACAGGCAACTTACAGAAGAAAAAACCCAGAAGACCAACCAGGGTGTGTACTAGGGCTCAAACTCATTGGTAATCAGAGGAAGGCACATTTCAGCAAGCTATCATTCTACCACAAGCCTGGTAAAAATTCAAGTCTGGTTTAGTCAAATGAAGTATCGCACATACACATCTCGCAATAATTCCGTTCCTAGGTGCCATCCCAAAGAAATCATGGGACCGTCTGGGAGCAAGCACGGGGATGTTCACTGCAATGGTGTTTATGGGATGGGAGCTGAAGGTGGCCCGGGTGTCCACTCTAGGGCAGCAAATGGGAGGCACAGGGGCCACACGCCAAGGACTCCATGCAGTCCTCAGGAGCCAGGGACCAAGTGTGCTCATGGGGAGGGAGAGCCAGACCAGTGATGGAGAAAGTAAAATCAAGATCTATGATACCAGGCCACATGTGTGGATTACAAATGAGAGACATAAAACAGTAATACCCATTTTTCAAGATTAAAAGGAGACTCATTTACATAATAGAGTGGCTTCCAGTGGGGAAGAAAGGGGGGTAGAGAGGGAATAAAGAGAAAGAATACATGAACATGAGAGGGATCTTGAGAGGAATAAAGGCCTTGAAGGTCACGCTGAAGGTCTGTCCTATGAACAAAGGGCAGCCCTCTTTGGTGTGGATTGGGGCCTGGTCACAGCTGTTTAAATGAAAATTATCCAGGTGATTCTAACGTGCAGCCAGGATTGAGAACAGGAGCGTGGCTATGGGGGCCACCCCGCACTTTGCCCCAGCATCACCGTTGGACTCAAACCCCTGCCCACCTCCTGCCAGCGCCCCAGAGCTTAGAAAGAGGGGCCCAGGGGAGCATCTTGTGCTTTCCCCCATTTCACAGATGCGGAAACAGTGCCACGGAGGGGAAGGACCTGTTCAGGGTCCCGTGACCTAGGAGGGCCAGGCCTAAAGTCTCGGGTCCCTTGGTGCTGTCTGTGGCGGGCCTTGAGCTGGGCAGTGGGGCTGCAGCATTGAGCAGGACAGACATGGTCCAAGAGGCCCAGACCCCAATGCCCCGGGGCCAGGCCGGTAACATCGGGGAGCGGGAAAATGGTGCCCCACGCACCCCTCTGAAGCGCAGTCACTGCTCAGGTCACTGTGGCCTTGTGGGAGTTTGGCCCCAGGATGCCACATGTCCGGATTTTTCTTCAGAAATCCCCATTTTCATGTAAAAGCTCTTGAATCTTAAAGAGAGGCAACCAACTCAGCGTGCTGAACACTATCACATGGGCCCAGCAAACTCAAGGGAATAGCTAACATTCATCAAAATCGTAAGACAGTGGGGCGTGCCTGGGGGGCTCGGTCAGTGGACCGGCTGACTCTTGATTTCAGCTCAGGTCATGATCGCAGAGTGGGGAGATCGAGCCCTGCGTGGGGTTCTGCACTTAGCAGAGAGTCGGCTTGAGATTCTCTCCCTCTGCCCCTCCCCTGCTCCCCTTTCACACACTCTCTCTCTCTCAAATAAATAAATAAATCTTTAAAAATATATACTAAGTGTTCAGGGCTTCGCTGGACACCCAGTTTACCCCATTTAACCCTATCGTGTGTTGAACGGCACCCCTGCCACCTCCAAAAGATATAGCCATGTGAAACCTGTAAATTCAACCTTATGTGGAAAAAAGGGCCCTTGCCTTTGTGGATGTGATGAAGGGTTTTGAGATGTGAGATCACGGTGGGTTATCAGGGCAGTGTCCTTAGAAGAGAAGAGCAGAGGGAGGTTTGCGAAGCCCAGGGGAGGCGGACACGGGAGGGCTGTGGGGTGGACCCAACAGCAGGGGCAGCTCCCAGACACCAGGAAGAGTCTCCCCTCAGAGCTTCAGAGGCGGCAAGCCCGGCTGACACCTTGATTCCGGACTTTGGCTCCCAGGACCATGCGACATCACCTTTCTGCTTTGTGGCAACTCGTGAGGGCAGCTCTAGGAAACACGTACGACCCTCCCAGGGGCCATCCTCTGAGCAAGCAGCTTCTCCAAACCCATTTTACAGCTGGGGAGACCGAGGAACAAAGATGCCACGTCACCAACATGAGGTCACACAGCCAGAAGGTGGGAGAGGCGGGATTTGGACCCAAGCACACGAGGCCCACGAGTCTCTGCAAATCCCCACCGGGCCACAGCCTCGGGGACCAGGCAGGGCTCCCTTCACTATGGCACCTGAGCAGGAAAGTGTCAACTCAACCAGGGTCAGGCCCCAGAAAGGAAGCTCAGAGGAGAGATTGTTCGAGAGGGCTGAGAGTTGTTGGGGCTGGGAGTGAGTGGGGACAGCACATGGGGTCCTGGCCTGTGGTTTGGGGAGGTGGGGACAGCTCAGTGCCTCCCCCGCCCCAAGAAGACCAGAGGCATCTACAGAAGTTTGGGGCCCGGCTGGGTTAAACAAAGGTAAACTCTCAACTTTTCTTCCTGTCTCCCCCTCTTCCCTGCTCCTTTGTCTGACTTTCTGTTATTTTTTCGTTTAATCACACTTAGTATTTGAGCCAATAACCCAAACCCACGGTACAAAATGCAAAAGATTCCAAAGGGGGTAAGTTGCAAAATCAACCCCCTCCCCCCTCCCCCATTCCCAGCCTCTCCGTCCTCCTCCCTAGAGGCAGCCCCTGGTAGAAGTTTCTCGGGTCTCCTTCCAGAAATGTATGCGTGGACCAGGAAAGACCTACATGCATATGCAGATTGTGTCCCACTTTGCACGAGTGTTCGCATAATGTCCACATCCTTCCCCCTCTCGCTTTTTCCTTCCTAACAGTGTGTCTTGGTGGTGGCTCCTTGTTGGTATGTCAACAGCAACCTCACTCCTCACTCACGAGTTATGGAAATAGTCCCAGTCGGTGGACTGCCGGGAAGCCCGCAGCTGCTCTGAACACGGCCACAGTACAGATCTTGCATATATTTTATATTTGGCACATGGACAAATTTATCTGGTATCCATACGCCTTGCCTCCTCCCCTACCTGCCATTGGACTCCGCCCTGCCCTCTGCCCCAGGTAATGCCCTCTCGGTATCTCTAACCTTCTAGATCCTTCCCCGCCTCTGGTCAACCTTGTCCTGGTCTCTGTCTTTCTCTTTCTCCGCTTTCCTCCCCACCACCCTCCCCTCCTCCTCTTCTTTCCCTCTAACCCCCTCCCAGTTCCCTCCTTCTACGGGACCTCATCCCTGCCTCTCTGTCGCCCCCTGTAGGATGAAACTAGCTCACCGCATCTTCCGCCAGACTCTTGTGGTTTCTATTTGGGGAAGGTAGCACCCAATCCAGCTTATCTTTCTCCCATCCCCTGCCCCCTTCCTGACCTAGCTGAGCCTCCTTACTCCTTGCAGTCCTGGTGGAAAACCTACTGTTTCCCAAAGCCCCAGGTGCCTGTCCTCCCGAACCCCTCCATTCTCTCTCTACCAGTAGAATTGGGCCCTGGGGTGATGCTTGTTTTTCAGTAGAAGCCGTGGGAGCTAGACTCAGGCATGCTGGACCTGCTTCTTCGACCGGACAGAGCCTCCCCTCCTGCCTGGGGCTGGCCTTCTTGTCCTCCTTGCTTAGCAAAGAAAGCAACCGGTCTTTGTCAGAACTGAGCTGGGGACAAACAAAACAACCCCAGACCCGCCCAAGGCCCTGCCCTGGCGAGTCTGACATTCTCACGGAGTGACACAGTTCATGACCAAGTGAACAGATCCACATACTCATGGGTATTTATAAATCATAACTGAGCTCAAGAAAGAAAGAACGGGTGTGGCAATAGAGAATAGCAGGGGGGTGGGAAATTGACCTTGGCCAGGGATGGCCCAGGCTGCTGTTTGTGTATAGCGAACAACCACAAGGCTACATTGTTGGGCAGAATAAAGCCAGAAAGGTGTGTATTATGAAGAGGTGACATCTGGATGCAGATGAAGGCAGCCATGGAAGCATGGAGTGGAAGGCCTGGTAGGCAGCAGAGGCAGCATGTGCAAAGGCCCTGAGGTAGAAAGGAAGTTGGAGGGTCAAGGACCAGCAAAAATATAGGACACCATGAGTGAGGGGAGAATGTGGGCCACCGCAGGTAGCCCTGTGGGGAGGCTTTAGCCCCAGATTATAGATAGGAAACTAAGGCTTGGAGAAGGAAAGCCCCTCACCCAAGGACACACGTGTCAGTGTGGGGACTGTTGACTTCAGGCGGTCTAACTTATGCTCTAAACCACCAGGACGGTGGTTCTTAGTGGGATCCCAGGCCAGCATCACCTCTCGGCCCACCCCAGAACTACTGAATCAGAAACTTGGGGTGGGAGCAGGGTTTGGAGCCCAGCAGTCTGCAATTAACAAGGCTTCTAGAGGATTCTGACACACAGTCAAATTTGAGAACCCCTGAGCGAGGTTCTCCTGCCTCCCCATAGGTTGCTCCTGTCCCCCGAGGGATCCCTGTCCAGCGTGGGTTGACTGGCGGTCCCCAAAAAGATATGTCCACATCCTAATCCCCAGAACCTATGAATGCTACCTTACTTGGAAGGGTTTTAAGGGAAGCAGACCCATGGCCAGCAGGCTGATAAGAGGGATCACCCCGGGAGTCAGACACTAGCATGAGGCACCTGGACCCCAACCTGAGCCTCCCTCCCCAGGGATGCAGACTTTGTGGGCCAGACTGCCAATGTCCAAATCTCAGGTCTGCCACTTCCAGGCTGTGTGACCTTGGGCAAGTCACTTTACCTCTCTGTGCCCCAGTTCCCTCACGGTAAAGTGGGTTTAATAATAACAACACCAACCATAGTGGTTCATTCGATTAACACATATGGAGCGCAGGCGCCCGGATGGCTTCGTTGGGAGAGCGGGCAACTCTTAGTCCCGTCCATCCTCATCTCCCTCCTCACCGCTCCCCAGATCCATCTCAGCCAGAGATCAGTTATGTTTCCTCCTTTCCCACCTTCCCTGAGAAGTCACTTAGAATGCATTACACCTACCTACTTACAAGATAAACCTATGAGCTGTTGCATTGTCTCACTGATCTCAGCTCCCCTACATTCCCTCTGCTCCAGCCTCCTCGCTGTTCCCCAAACACATTAAGCTTGGTCCCACCCCAGGGCCTTTGCACTTGCTGTTCCTGTTGCCTGGACATGCTCAACTCTTTCCCCTTCTTCAGGTCTCCACTCAAATGTCACCTCCTCCGAGAACCCCTCCCTAACTACCCTAGTTAAAACAGGCTTCCGGGGGTGCCTGGGTGGTTCAGTCGTTAAACGTCTGCCTTCGGCTCAGGGCATGATCCCGGCGTCCTGGGATCGAGCCCCACATCAGGCTCCTCCGCTATGAGCCTGCTTCTTCCTCTCCCACTCCGCCTGCTTGTGTTCCCTCTCTCGCTGGCTGTCTCTTTCTCTGTCAAATAAATAAATAAAATCTTAAAAAAACAAAAACAAAAAACCACAGGCTTCCGGCTCCTTTTCTCTGTCCTCACAGTCTGTTCTTCACCTCCAAAGCAGTTGATGCTGTTTGTCAATTAACCAGTTACACTTTGACTTGTTGAAGTCTGTCCCTCCTTGCACAAGGGACAGAGCCCTGTGGGGACAGCTGGCTGTCTGTTCTTTCACCATTATATCCCTGATGCACAGGGCTTGTATTAAGTAATGGTATTACTTAATCAGTATTATTACTTATTATTCCTTAATACTTAAGTATTTGTTGAAAGAATAGGAGGTAGAAAGGCAATGGAAAACTAGGGATCCTTGTTTTCTTTCTCTATTTTTCTTCACACGAATAGCAGCATATGAAGCCCACTGTTGGACATCTTACTCTCTTCAATTAATAGGCTTGTAGATATTTTCTTATTAGTATGGAGACATGTTGCTGTATTCTTTTTGTTTTGCTCCTTATTGAGGTATAACTCACATACGATAAAACATGCCCATTTCAAATGTATAGCTCGGTGAGTTTTGACAAACGTATTCTCCCTCCCATATTACCACCACCACCAGGAAGACAGAACTTCCAGGGCACCTGGGTGGCTCAGTCAGTCAAGCATCTGACTTTGGCTCAGGTCATGATCTCAGGGTCCTGGGATCGAGCCCCATGTCTGGGCCCTGTGTCTGCGCTCAGGGTGGAGTCTGCTTGTAACCTCTGCCCCTCCCTCTTCTCCTACCCCTCCCCCCTGCTCATGCTCTCTCTCTCTCCAACCCCCCCCCAATGAGAGAGAGAGAGAGGGCAAGAGAGCACAAGCCAGGGGCAGGAACAGAGGGAGATGGAGAAGCAGACTCCACCCTGAGCAGAGAGCCCGACACGGGGCTTGATCCCAGGACTCTGGGATCATGACCTGAGCCAAAGGCAGATGCTTAACCAACCGAGCCACCCAGGTGCCCTGGGCATCTTTTTATAAGAAATCGTCAAATTGTTTTCCAAAGTGGTCCCATCATTGCTCATGCTTTTGAATGCTTTGTGACCCATGAGAGGTGGCTTTGGGAAGGGGTGCTACGTAAGTCACCCAGGCCTCAGCCTATTCAAAAAACTGGCCCCCACACTAGGACCTTCACCACTTGAAGGTGGAGGGAAGGGACGTTGGAGATCCACTGGGCTTTGCAGGGCCCGGGTTGTGCCCCGGACTATTCGGATTTAAGTAACGATGTTTCTCATAGTTTGGCGTGTGCAGGGGAGGGAGGGTGCCTCTTACATTTTTGATTCTGAGCCCAGAGGGACTGAGGCCGACTCCTGACAGTGAAAACTGGGAAGACACATTTTGAGTGAGCTCCCTGGGGGAGTCTGATGTGCTGTAGAGCTTGGGACCACTGAGTCTGGGGTTGGGGAGGGTAGGTGAGGGAAAGTCATTCCAGGTAGAAAGAACTTTGGGAGCAAAATCCCTGATATGGGAGAGAGCAGGTCATGGAAGCAGGGACCAGAAATCCAGGCCTCAAATGGCCGTCAAAGAACTGGGGTTATTCTCCTGAGGTCACTGGGGAGCCATGGTGGGCTTAAGTAGGGGAGTCACTGCTTGAATTTGGGCTCTTGGAAGACCCCTATGGCTGCATGCGTGTGCGTGTGTGTGTGTGTGTGTGTGTGTGTGTGTATGTGTGAGATATAGAAGGGGGTGAGGACCCCAGGAAGGAGATGATGGGAAATGTGGTGTGGAAACCGTGGAAACCCCATTCTACACACTCTTGCTCCAGGCCACTCCTGGCCCTGGATTCTGACCTGGGGACAATTGACTCCCCTCACCAGACACTCCTGCTCAGCCCCTTCCTCCTCCTCCCTTGCCCCTCTTCCTGCTGCTCCACTCAGGGGAGAACAGGTGGGCTGGCCGCCAGGTATGGGTGTGTGTTTGTGTGCTTGCGGTGGCCCCCGGGGAGTGTCCCCAGTTGCGCGTGTGTTGCGAGCTCGGTGAGTGTTTGTCTGGGAGTCTCCCGGGGACTTCCTGGTGCATCTGGGCTGCAGCCCTGGGGTGCATTGGGGGAGTTACTAAACCTCTCTGTGCTTGTTTCCTCATCCGCAAAATGGACAGAGCAATAGTATCTATTTCCTAGGGAGGATGTGGAGACGGAGTTAATTACCCCACGTCAAGAACCCCGAGCAATGCCTGGCGCACCGGCAGCCCTCAATTACATGGGCAGCATCATTCGGGTGTGAGCGCCACTCTGAGTGTCCCGGGCATGTGTCTGTCGGGCGTCTTGCAGGAATCTGGGGCAGGAAGTGCCTCTGGAAGCATAGGCGGTTATCTAGGGCAGCACGGGAGCAGGGCTGCGAGGGTGGCCTCTCTTTCCTCCTCTGTGAAATGGGGATAACAGCCCCACCCCACACACAGTTGGCGCGCAGGCGCGCTGGGCACTGGAGCGCATGTTTACACGTGGGTCTGCTATTACCCTTCCTTTGTCAATAGGGTGCAGGTAATAGTGGCGCCCCCCCTCCCCCACTGCTGCTGGAGGATGACGCGAACTGGTAAGCACCAGTACCCAGAAAGCGCTCACTGCAGAGGCTGCTGTTGGTGTGGAACTCCGCCCCTGCGCTCGCCTGGGCCGGCCGTGGGATGTGGCCCGGGCAGGATGCGGTCGTGGGCATCTGGCTTTACAGGTTCCTCGTCACCCCACCTCCTCCGCACCCCGACCTCTTGCCCGCACCATAGCCCCATCCCTCACTCCCAAATCCCCAGGATCTCTGAGGGAAGAAGCTTTGGCAGCCGTGCTCTCTGTCCCAGCCCCGAGACGGGGTAGACAGCCCCCCAAACCCCAGGTGGGGTTACGGCTCCCCTCTCTGCTTCTATCTCTGTGCCTCTGAGTGCCTCTCCGCCCTCCGCCTTGGTTTCCAGAACAGGAAATGTCAGGGTCCCAAGGGTGTGTCCCAGGTGAGGGCAGAGGAGGAAGCAGCGGAGGCGGGACCTCCCCCACCTCCTACCTCCTGGAGGAGAGTGGGGGTGGGGACAAGAGGGGTCTTCCTTAATTAACCTCTTAATCCTGCCACGCGGGATCTTAATGAGGGGGAGGGACCTCATTAGAGGGCAGGGAGCCCTGACATTAGCTCCTTTGTCACACCCCTCTCTCAGGGCCAATGCCTGGGCTCTCAGCTGGCCCTGGGGAAACTGGAGCAGGAGGCTGGGAAACCGAAGACGGGCTGCGGGACCGGACTCCTGGGCCCTGGAGGAGGAGATGACCTGCACTCCTGGGTCTGACGGAGCAGGGAGCTGGGGACCTGGACTCCGAAGTCTGAGGGTGGAGGGCCTGGGGGCCCGGAGCCTTCCCCTAACACACCCCCCTCTCCAACGCCCGCTGGCGCGCCCCGCCCCTCCCGCCTCCGGTTAACCCCACGCCTGCGGAGGAGCCCGGGACAGTCGCCCGGAGTCCACGGATGGACGAGGAGCGCGACCGACACGCGCTCGGCGGCGGGATGGAGGCCGACGAGCCCGCCAGCCCCCCGGAGCCGCCGTCGCCGCCCCCGCCCCCGTCGCCCCGTCCCCCGCGGCCCCTGAGACCCCCGGGCCCCCCCAGCCCGAGCAGCCGTCGGAGGCCTATGCCCGGCAGCTGCTGCTGGAGGAGTGGAGGCCCCCGGGCGGGAGCCTGGAGCTGCCCCCGCGCCTCACCTGGAAGCTGCTCTTCCTGCGGCGGCCGCTCTACCGCAACCTGCTGCGCTCGCCCAACCCCGAAGGTGCGGGAAGGTGCGGCACGCGGCGCGGTACCCCACCGCCGCCCGGTCTCCGCCTTCCGACGCGCGGCTCACTCGGACCGTCTGTCTCTTCATCTTTCTGTTTGGTCTCCTTCTCTGTTTCTCTACATCCTTCCCTGTCTCTTCTGTCATTGTGCTCCTCTCCAGTGCTTGCGGCTCTCTCTCGTCCCTCCGCGCATCGCCCTCTCTTTCTGTGTCATATGTCCCGGTCTATCTCTCCCGCTGTGTCTGTCTTACCCTGTATGTCTACCTCTCCCTCCCTGCCTCCCTCCGCTTGCATTTCTGTCTCTTTCTCTAGGTGCCTCTCGCTTTGTCCCTCTGTCTCGGTCTCACCAGGACGCCCTCCTCCTCCTTCCCTCCTTCTTCACTGCACCATCCCTTTCCCCCAGGACATTCTCAGGGCTCTCCCAGGGCCCTGACTCACACATCCCTGCCAGGCAGGTCTGGCCTGGCACGGATTCCTGCCCTTCCAGCAGAGCCCTGGGGGGGGGGGGAGTCAGGCCGAAGCTGAAGGGCTGGGGGCAGTTTCAGCCTGCCTGAGACTCCACTCACCTGTGCCTTTCAGGCATCAACATTTATGAGCCGGCACCCCCTACTGGTCCCACCCAGCAGCCCCTGGAGACTCTGGGTAAGTGCTTGCTGGCTGGGCCCCGAGACAGAGCGGTTCTGGGGAATGGGCATGTTCTAACCCTTTGCTCCTCCACCTGCCAGGTAACTTCCGCGGGTGGTACATCAGGACCGAGAAGCTCCAGCACGACCGCAGGTGAGTGGCCAGGACCCCGGGGCCCTGCTCCAGCCTCTCACTGCAGGGCTAGAGAAACTGTGTGCCCCTCTGGGCCTCAGTTTCCTGTTCCGTACACGAGGTTTGTCGTCAAAGAGAATGCTCGTAAAATATAGCATAGAGTCTGGCTGTGTCCAGCTCGCACATAGTGGGTGCTCGATAAGTAACAGCTCTCACCATCACTCTTCTCCCCCTCTTTCCCTGGGAGGGGAGTCACCCAGGCACCATCTACCCTCCAATAAACCGAGCCCTGCTTCTGCACGTGGGGTGGGATGGTGTAATTCAGGGGCTCAGAGTCACACGCGCCTGGGTTGGGAGCCCAGCTCTGCCACTTCTTTGCTGCTTGTCCTGAGGCAAGTGACTTCCCTTCTTGAGTCTCTACTGTTCGTCTGCCTCATGGGGTTCAGACAGTCTGGCCTTCAGGGGGGAATAGAGGGAGCTGAGGCTATAAGGTGGAGAGTGAGTGCTCAGTGCCCATACACGGGAGCCCGGGATGTCTCTACAAGGGCACCATGACTCAAGAATGCCAGCAGGTCCCAGACCTCCCCTGCCGTGCCCTCTCTCGCAGCTGGACAGTGAAGCAGCAATGTGTGGATCTCCTGGCCGAGGGCCTGTGGGAGGAGCTCCTTGATGACGAACAGCCAGACATCACGGTCATGGACTGGTACGCCCCCTGCCCGGTCAGCCTGCCCCATCCGGTCACGCACAGGGCTCACCTGTCCTTCCCTGGTGTGAGCTTGTCACCAAGACCCTCATGCCACTGCAGGATCCAGCCCTGCCTAGCTTTCTAGCCCCTTCCCTCTGCGACTTCCAATCTCTGAGACGTGCCAGGCTCGACACTGTTCCTTCGTTCTCGGACGCTTGGTCACCCTCTGTTCTCGAGACAAATTCCTCCTTATCCTTTGGGATTCTGCTCCATGTGGCCCCACCAGGAAGCCTTCCCTGACCACCCCCAAGCTGGGTCAGATGCAGTATGCACCAGTGCCCTGGACATCCCCCCAACCCAGCCCTTAGCATTCCCGATGGCCAGACTCTATGACTCCCCCGAGGGCTCCGTGGGGGGTTAGGGCTAGCCAGCCCGGGTGCACAGAGTGGGAGCCCGCCAGTGTGCCTTGTATGGTGTTTAGGGCCAGGGGTTGAGGTGGGGACACGGGAGCTGCAGTGACAGCCGAAGGCCTGGACCCCACCCCCAGGTACGAGGACAGCCGGCTGGACGTGTGTGTCTACGAGCTGCACGTCTGGCTGCTGGCAGCTGACCGCCGCACGGTCATCGCGCAGCACCACGTGGCCCCCCGCACCTCTGGGCGGGGCCCCCCTGGCCGTTGGCTCCAGGTGAGGCTCTGCCCTGGCCGCCAACCCCAGCCACGTGTTCATGTCCCAGACCTCAGAGAGGGCGGAGGTAGGAGAGGAGGATACCCGGGTCCCTGATGGGATTTCTGCCTCACCCCGGGTGCTGCCACAGGTGTCCCACGTCTTCCGCCAGTATGGCCCTGGCGTTCGCTTCGTCCACTTCCTGCACAAGACCAAGAACCGGAGGGAGCACGGCGGGCTGCAGAGGACAAGGGTGACCGACTCCTCCGTGTCCGTGCAGTTCAGGGAGTGACTAGCTGTTCAACTCCCGGCCTCTTCTGACCCCTTGTCTCACTAATCCACTGCCTTGATGCTTTCCTGATCCCTTAACACCTCCCTGATCTCTTAGCACTTCCCTGACCCTTTGCACCTCCCTGACCGCTTAGTATCTCCTTTTCCCTTATCCCTTTGGAGCTCTTAGCATTTCTTTCACCTCCCTGACCCTCAGAAGTCCCTGGCCCTTAGCGCCTCCCTGACCTTGAGAAGTTCCTGGCCCTTAGCGCCTCCCTGACCTTCAGAAGTCCCTGGCCCTTAGCGCCTCCCTGACCTTCAGAAGTCCCTGGCCCTTAGCGCCTCCCTGACCCTCAGAAGTCCCTGGCCCTTAGCGCCTCCCTGACCCTTTAGCTCTGCCCTGCTGTCTTAGCACATCCCTGATGCGCAGCCCCTCCTGTTCCCCTCACACCTTCACGACTCCTCAGCTTCTCTTTGATCACTTACCATCTCCCAAGCCCCTGACTCCTGCCTGGCCCTTGATTTCCCACCTGACATCTTCACACCCCCTTGCATGTCTGACTGGCATTTCTTCTGCACTCTCTGAGCTCCATGAGGGCTGAGGGCAGCGGCCACTTCTTCCCGGGCTAGTGCTCAACAGATAGTAGGTGCTTCATGAATCTTTGTTGACTGATGAATAAATCCATGTGCACAGGATGCGGAGCATTTCCCTGGTCTTTGCTTCTCAGAATGACACTGAGTTCATATCCCATTGGCACCGCCTATAACCCTTATTCTCCAGCACGTCACAACCCCTGTGCTGTTTGCACCTCCCTTGACCTCTGATCTCCTCACATATCTCCAGTTTACAGCCTCTTGGCATCTCCACTTACCTCTCTACTCCTATTTCATCCTCTCAGACGCTCCTCACATTCCCCTTCCCCCTCCAACCCCAAATTCTCACCGCCCTAGAGCTGTCCCCATACCTCTCCTCCCCACAATACCCTCATTTCTCCTCCATCATTCCTCCAGAGTCCCCAAAGCCATCAAGGGCCATCATCTCTGGGGATGGTGGTGGGACAAATCGCAAATTTGAGCTAAAAGTTTTTTCATGTGTAGGGGAAAGAGAAATTGAAAGTCTGTAACAACCCCTAAGTCCTGGGCTCTGGCCAGATCAAGCGAGAGACCTGGTCTTAGCCTGGGGCAGGGTCCTTGAAGGCCTCTAGCTGTTCCAGGCCTGACTCCCAAGGGAATCTGGAAGTCCCTGGCAGGCCAGAACAGCTCGGGGGCATTTGGGGAAGAGATGGCTACCCGAAAGTGTGGGAGGCATTTTAATGTTTAACAATCAGCCAATGGGGGCACCTGGGTGGCTCAGTTGTTAAGCGTCTACCTTTGGCTCAGGGCGTGATCCCAGCGTTATGGGATCGAGCCCCACGTCAGGCTCCTCTGCTGGAAGCCTGCTTCTTCCTCTCCCACTCCCCCTGCTTGTGTTCCCTCTTTCACTGGCTGTCTCTCTGTCAAATGAATAAATAAAATTTAAAAAAATATCAGCCAATGGTATCACTACGTGTCACACGGATGTCCTGTGGACATGTGTCTTTGTGCCCACCTAAATTCATGGCCGAATCTGTGTATGACCCCATCTACAGCATTGTCACAGGTATGGGCTGATGCAGGCATGACCACCCTGCTCTCTCCCCCATCCCACCCCTGTCCTGTGTGGACTTGGGTCCCAAGCACAAGCAGATGGCAGACAGGGCTAACTTCACAAGGGCTATATTGCAGGGAAGGTGGGGCGGGGGGGTAGGCAGAAAGTTCTCTCCTCTTGGGACTTGGGGCCTTCAGCAGACCCCAGTGACAAGGCCAGTTGAGGGGCTCTGCCCCCTGTGGGGTTGGAGAGGAAGTATCTCTAAGCCATCAGTAACACCTGCAACAGAATAAAAAATTATCACCAGGGGGGTGCCAGGGGCTCGGAGATCCACGGTGTGTGTGGGGGGGGTTGGGTTCGAAACGCCTGAGATGGGGTGGAGGGCTGGGCTCCAAGTTCAGGAGCTAGGCGTCCTGGGAGCTCTTGGAGCTCTTGTGGTGGGAAGAGGGACAAGTGAGGTGGTTTTGGAGAGTGCTAGGCCTAGATTTAGGGCCCCACGGTCTGTGAGCTCCCATATGTGAGTGCACAGTGGGCTCAGGGCCCCCGAAGTTGGATCTGGGGGCTCCAGAACCTCAACGGGGACTTTGGGACTGGTTTCCAGGGCTGCGTCTCATCTAGAGGGCCTACGTGGGTGGGGAGCATGAGGGTAGATAGGGTGTTCCTAGAACTGGGTCTGGGGTCTTGTGTGGGTCAGTTTAGAGTCTGGGAGTCCTAGAGCTGGCTCCGGTTGCTGCGGGATCTGGGACGACTGGCTTTGGTTCTGGGGGCTCCAGGGTGAAAGGATTGATGGCTCCCCGTTCCCCAACCTAGGCCTAGGACTGCAGCTCTGGGTAGGTTGGCAGGTGGAGAATGCAGGAAAGTGGGAGGCAGGTGCTCCCAGAATGGAGGTTGGGGTGCTAAGGGGGTGGGTGGGGTCAGCTTCTGAGTCTGGGAATCCCAGAGTTGTGTCCGAGAGATCCGAGGGGCATGGGCTTGGGGGAGCAAAAGGGGGACCTCCAGGATTGGTTCTAGGGACTCCCAGCGGGGATTAGGGGCCGAGGGACCTGGGGGCCCGGGTCCGCGCGGCGTGGACGCGGAGGCGGGGCCGCGGGTGGAGGCGGGGCCGCGGGTGGAGGCGGGGCCGGGCGGGCACCTGCAGTAGAGCGACGCGATGGTGTTGGACCAGTCGCTGAAGATGCCCTTGCGGAACTCTTCGAGGCGCGGGTAGGTGCCAGACGAGAACTTGCGCGTTTTGCCGGACTTGCCGCGTTGGGACCACACGGTGATCTCGCAGCGCGGGGCCACCACGAGCGAGGAGGCGACGTTCGCCCAGTCGGAGGGCAGGAAGGGCAGGTCGGCGCCCGGCTCCAGCGACAGCTCTGCGCCCCCGCAGCAGTTCTCGTAGTAGGGGTCGCTCTTGTCGTAGAGCCTGGCGCAGGCGCGCGTCCCGTCCGGCTTCTTTTTTTTTTTTTTTTTTTTTTTTTTTTTTTTNNGATTTTATTTTTTATTTATTCGACAGAGATAGAGACAGCCAGCGAGAGAGGGAACACAAGCAGGGGGAGTGGGAGAGGAAGAAGCAGGCTCATAGCAGAAGAGCCCGATGTGGGGCTCGATCCCATAACGCCGGGATCACGCCCTGAGCCGAAGGCAGACGCTTAACCGCTGTGCCACCCAGGCGCCCCCCCGTCCGGCTTCTTGAGGTCCGCGGGCGCCGGGCAGGCCGCTCGGACGCCGGGGACGGCCGCCAGGGCCAGAGCCAGCAGCAGGGGGCACAGCGGGGACATGGCGACACTGCGGGGCCTCGTCCCCGCGCTCTTTTATGCGCCTGACCCGTGGGAAGGGAGAAGCTGCGAGATAAGGAGGCACTCCCCACCCCCCACCCCCTTCCCGGGGCGGGGAGACCTTCCTAACCTAGGTCAGAGACCCACATTCCATGAACACGGACATACTTATGTACAATTTAGTAGCTTAAGATTTCTCGTGGCAAACAACATTATAAAACAAAAAAGTCAACAGGACTTGAGAATGAGTCTTTTGTAATACAGAAGGTAGCATAAGGTTAATAGTATACATAAGAAAAGTTCTTAAAAACTGACAAGGATCGGAAAACCCCCCTTTCCAACCGAGGAGAGGCCAACGGAGGAGGAGGGGGAGGCGTTGGATCTACAGGCTCGTTGGGACACTGAACCTTGGGAAAGGAGAAGCTGGAGATAAGGAGAGAGGGGCCCCGGAGGGGAAGGGAGAGGAGGGGAGGAGATGAGGAGATGAGGAGAGAGATCCCGCCCCCTCCGGAGCAGGAGAGCTTCCCAACCAAGGTTGGAATCCCAGAGTCTGTGATATAGACATATTTGCACAACACTTAAGAACCACTGCAAGACGATGCACAAAAGGCTTGGGAGGAAAAATCGCAACGCTTGAGACAGGATATAATTAACAGCTATAATATATGAAGAGTGCTTACAAATTGACAAGAAGATATCAGACAACCCCCCCCCCCCGCCACCCCCAAGAAAGACAAGCCTTGGAGGGGGAGAGGGAAGGAAGAGGAGGCTTCCATCCCCTACTCCCACTCCCCAGGAGCCAGGGGATTTTCTTAACGAAGATTGGAAATCTTGAATTTATAAAATAAACAGAGGACCTATCGAGCTGTATAAAATGTGAAACTTTATTTATTTATTTTTAAAGATTTTATTTATTTATTCGACAGAGATAGAGACAGCCAGAGAGAGAGGGAACACAAGCAGGCGGAGTGGGAGAGGAAGAAGCAGGCTCATAGCAGAGGAGCCTGATGTGGGGCTCGATCCCATAACGCCGGGATCACGCCCTGAGCCGAAGGCAGACGTTCGACCGCTGCCACCCAGGCGCCCCTAAAATGTGAAACTTTAGCACCGCAATACAGACTAAGCAAAAACTTTACCTGGGGAAAAATAGACAATTCTTGTAACATATGATAAGCAGTTACCAATCAGCAAGCAAAAATGACACAAGCCAAAGGAAAACTTGAGCGGCCCAGGAAGGGTAGAGAGGCTGGGACCTCAGAGTGGGACAGGAAGCTGGGCATCTGGAGGCCTGGCCAAGGCCCTCCGGAGACTCTTTGGAGTTCCTGGCCTCCTGCCAGATGAGCACCGAGTCAGGCGTGGATGAACTGATCAGACAAACAGTGGTTCAAGACTGGGGCTCTGTGGGTAAGGCCAAATCTAGGCCTCAGTTTCCTCATCTGTAAAATGGGTGATATTTTCTTCCTGTTCCATAGGATGGTTATGAAGATTACAAGGGACAATAGAAAGTGCAGGGGGAATGGGGCAAAGGAACAGCCTCTGGAGCCAGGCTGCCTGGGGCCAAACCCCAACTCCTCCTTAAGCTGTCCACACCTGATTCCACCTCCGGGCCTCAGGGAGACAAGGATGGTATCCATCTCAGGACGCTGGTATAAGGGGTAAGCGAGTTAATCCACATGACAGCACTAATAGTAGGGCCCTTGCCAAGTGCCATGTGAGCATTCGCCATCACTATTGTTATGCCAGCGCTTAGTGTGGTGCTCAATAAATGTAAAGCAGCACAAGGAAACATGAGCGCCCATCTGCTCTTATCCCCTCCTCCTCCCCCGGACGCTGTCTCCCGCATTTGTCAGGCTAATGCCGTAGCGAAGAGCCAAAGGCTGGAAACACTTGGAAGTAGGTTCAAATTTTGACCCCGTCACCTTGCTGAGTGACCTTAGGCAAGTGAACGCAACTCTCTGAGCTTCGGTCTCCTCCTGCCTTCAATGGTATAACAGAAAACGATAATAGAAAATTATTATATAAAGAAACCTAGAACTGGGGCGCCTGGGTGGGTGGCTCCGTTGGTTGGGCATCTGACTTTGGCTCAGGTCACGATTCCAGGGTCCTGGGATTGAGCCCCTACATGGGGCTCCCTGCTCAGCAGGGTGTTTGCTTAAAGATCTCTCTCCCTCTCCCTCTGTCCCACCCCCCTACTCATGCTCTCTGTCTCTTTTTCTAAATAAATAAATAAAATCCTTAAAAAAAGAAATCTATAGGTGACATAATAAAATATCATTCATAAACATTAGGAACACTCCACATCATTGTTCTTTGTAAATATAAACACTTAATATTTAATACCGAGTGAAAACAGTTGTCGATATAAATATATAAGGCACCAAGTACAGTGCCTGGTACATGGAAAATGCTCCGTAAACAGGAGCTGTTAGGACTATTCCATGATTCTGAGACCCTGGATCCTGGCCTGGCCCTGTCCCAAACCAGCCCTGGATCCTTCTCCCTCCTTTCGTCTTGTGAGCCCACGAAATCTAATCTCCAGCCGCTCACTTCCCAGCCGGCCTCTTTGACCTCAGGGACACAGAGCCCCCACCCTCCCAGCTCTGCCCAGCCCTGGACTCAGGGATGGACGCAGGTAAGTGTAGTGCGGCTGACAAGGGCATCAGACACTGTAGCCACATGGGACGGCAAGGAGACCCTGATAGGGAGAAGACCCAGGGACAGGAAGCCAGGACCCAGGCGGCCACAGCACACAGCCAGCATCAGCGAGGACCCATGGAGACCCAGGGTGAGTGCACAGCATCTCCAATCCAGGGACACATACATGGGCAGGGGGGTAGGGACACCCTGTGACACAGTCAACCTGATGATGGTCACCGAGCCTCACTCGTGAGTCCTAGAGAACAGCACACACTGAAGTGTAGACACCTGCTTGGGACACACAGTCCAAGAGAAGCACCGTCCCAGACAATGTGCCCCCAACAGAAACACACCCACCATCACCAACAGGCCCCCAGGCCTCAACCACTCCCAGCCCGCACCCCGCGAAATCCCAAAAGCACAAAACCCCATACACAGATCTGTGGGGCCAGAGGGAGCACCCACAAGCCATCTTCGTCCAGAAGCAATTCCGTCAGTGTGTATGAACACAAACTGGGCAAATAGAAGAAAAATAAACATCTCCTTTTTTCCCCCATTTTTTTTCTTCAAAAAATGGAAGGATGACCTGCCCTTGAGGAACCCATGGGCCTTTGAAAAAGCCAGACGGTAAATCAATAATTCGAGCACAATGTGAAAAGCGTTAAAACGGGCGCGGCAAAGGACTCTGGGAACACAGTGGGAAGAATAGCAGGGTTTCTTTAATATCCGCGGATACGTTTTGATTCGTACAATAAGGAAAAAGTCTTCTCTTCAGATCGCACAAACTTAATTCCACCTTTTCCCCAAGACCATAAAAAAGGAGACTGGTATGCCCATGAAATTGCCACTAGTAAAAAAAGAAAGTATTCGTCTCCATGAGGGCAATACCTGAGCCTGAACACTACAGGTGGCACAGAGTTTCAACAAAATGCGGTCTGTTGCATAATTACAGGAAAATATTCAGGTCAGTCCTTAAGTTCACACTGGATCATGGGAACTCACTACGCTTCTGCCTCGATATGGCACTGAATGGGATTATTCCTATATAACCCTTAAGGGCTAATATGACCCTCCAAAGCAGCCGTAACTGTGTTTGGAAACAGTGATTCTAAAAGTGTGGTCTCTAGACCAGTGGCATCAGCGTCCCCTGGGGACTTGTTAGAGATGCAAATTCTGGGTGCCTGGGTGGCTCAGTCGGTTAAGCATCTGCCTTCGGCTCAGGTCATGATCCCAGGGTCCTGCATTGGGCTCCCTGCTCACCAGGGAGGCTCCTTCTCCCGCTGCCCCTCTCTCTGCTTGTGCTTTCTCTCTCTCTCTCTCTGAAAAACAAATAAAATTGTTTAAAAAAAGAAATGCAAATTCTCAGCCTCACCCAAGTGGTTTGAATTAGAAACTCAAGAGGGTAGGCTCAGCAATCTGAATTTTAAATGCCCTCCTGGGGATTCAATGCCTGCTAGAGTTTGAGAACCACTGGGTTAAGGCGTTGGTCTTCTAAGGTTTCCTATGTCCCTGATGGTTTATTGCCATCTAGAATTTTCTGTATTGACACCTCAACTTGCTCAGCTCCTGTAAAAGGTGTTTCATATAATTTTCCTGATTAAAACATTCCATTAGCAATAGAAAGGGGGACATGTCTTGGGAGACCCAGGTGGAGCCTCGTGAGAAGGTGACTGGAACCCAAATGCTTCCAATGAACTTGAATCCTCTCCAACACAGACAAAACCTCAGTCATCAAGTAACTTCAGGACGTGACTGAAGACCATTTACTCAAATACACCTGCCCAGGTGAGGCGCCTCGTTTCCAGGTCTCCCCGGGTCCCATGTCCCCCTAGTGGTCTAGGCCAGGGCTACTCCACCTTCAGGGCGCCGCAAATTCCTTGGGGCGGGGAGGGTCTTGTTAAGATACAGATGCCGATTCAACAGGTCTCGGTTGAGGATCTAGGCTCTCCACTTCCGGCAAGCTCCCAGGTGCTGCCAGGCTGCCGGGGGCCACTAAGTGGCTAAGTGGCTCTCCCAGATGAGACCGATATAGCAAGGATACAGCTGCAAACCAGGCACCTGGCCCCAGGAGAGCGTGGCAGGAATTCAGAGGTGGGCAAGGCCAGGGAGACGCCGGGGAGCGGTTGCAATGGAAAGAGAAAACTCCGGCGAAATTTCAGGAGGCCTGTGGAGAAAATGAAGTCTGAAACTCCTCGGGGCAGGAACAGCTTTGGCCCAAGAGTCCCTGCGGGTGCAGGTGCGGTCGTGGGTGCGGTCGAGGGTGCGGGCGCGGGCGCCGGTGCGCGGTGAAACCCTCGGCGGAGCCCGAAGCCGGGCGGGGCTTCGCCGGCCGCCCGCGGGGTTAGGGGAGGCTGGGAGCCCTCGCGAGATGGCGCCAGAGCACGGAGATTCCCCGGACGGGCTGGGAGTGCTGGAGCGCAGGTTCAAATCCCGACTCTGCCATCTACGTGCCCCGCGAACTTGGGCACGTTGGACAACCCCTGTTAGCTTCGGCTTCCTCGTGTGTGAAGTGGGGATAATACGCAAAAGTTAGTTATAGCTACGTTTCCCTTTTTATTGCTTATGTTAGGCATTGGTACGTTCTTTTTTTTTCCCTTGATCAGTTTTAAGATATAATTGCAACCATTATATTAGTCTTTCTTTTCAAGTTACCGACGATAACCAACGTTTAGCTGTGTAGATTCCTCTCTATTGCATATGTGGTTTTTTCTTTAATTTGATCTTCGTTAATATGAATAGCATTGGTTTCTATTGTGCATTTGGATTTTCTTTCTTTCATTCTACTTTCTTTGGAATTTTTTTGTATGTGTGCCATTCTTGTTCTCGCGTTTGAGACAGATGTTTAGGTTGCTTATATTCAGCCTTTCTTCTTTTCCCACGTTTGTACTCAAGGCTTTCCACTTCCTTTGTAGGAGTGTTTTTGGCTTACCTAAGATAATAAGTGTAGCCTGCTGAGATTGCGTCAGGCACACGGAAGGTTCTCGGTATGTTAACTGTTAGTGTTGGTGTTGGTTTTGATTATTATTATTAATCAGAAGCCTTACAGACAGAGAAAGGTTCAGGGGAAGAAGCCTGAATCAATTATGCATTGGTGTTCTATTGCTCCCATAACAAGTGATCTTAAACTTGGTGTTTTATAAACACAGATTTATTATCTGACAGGTCCGGAGGTCAGGAATCCAAAATGGGTTTCTCTGGGCTGAAATCAAGGTGTCCACCCAACTGCACTCCTCTGTGGAGGACAATCCATCTCCTTGCATTTTCTAGTTTCTAGAGGCTATTTGCATTCTTTGACTTGTGGTGCCTTCCTCCTTCAAAGCCAGCAACATAGCATCCTCAAACCTTTCTCTGATTTGGACTCCCTCTTCTGCCCTCTCTCCTACTTTCAAGGATCTTTGTGATCACATTGGACTCACTCAGATAACCCAGGATAATTTCCTTATTTTAAAATCAGCTGGTTAGCAGTTTTTCTTTTTTCTTTTCTTTTCTTTTTTTTTTTTTTTTGAAAGAGAGAGAGAGAGCACATGCAGAGTGGGGGTGGGGGCAGAGGGAGACAGAGTCTTCAACAGGCTCAACGCCCAGCACGGAGCCTGACGCGGGGCTCGATCTCACAACCCTGAGATTGTGACCTGAGCCAAAATCAAGAGTCAGACACATAACCGACTGAGCCCTCCAGGTGCCCTGATTAGCAGCTTTTGCTCCATCTGCAGCCTTAACCCCCCTTGCCATGTAACATAACATATTCACGGGGACTGGAGATTAGGACATAGACATCTTTGGGGGGCAATTATTCTGCCTAGCACAGATTAACATTGTTTTACTATAAATGAGGAGGATTTTCTTTTGTAGGAAGAGAGGCAACCACCCAAGCTGTCTGGGGCTCCAGTGTCAGGGCCCAACCTCCTTCCATACTCTTGCTCCATCATCAATATGTGGCTTCCTCTATATGGTCCAGGATGATTGCTTGAGCTCCATCCTTCACATCCACATCCCAGACAATGGAGGAGAATGGGAGGGAGGGGGAAGGAATGCCTCACCCAGAAGTACCACACGATACTGCTATCTATGTCCTGCTGTCAGAACTCAGCCGCAGGTGGGCATGTGATGACACCGGAAGCTGTCTTGATCCACGGTAGCCATTTACGGGATGACAGGTCAAGTTTCCTGTTACTAAAGAAAGAATGGATATTAAAGTATGGTTACAAAGCTTGGGTAAGAGGCAGGTCGAGGGATGACAGAGAGTCAGATAGGACGCAGATCTGCAGGAGAGTTAAAAAGGGAGTCCAGCCTATCCACGACCTGGGTATGGTAGAGAGAAGACGGGCTGTGGTAGGCTGATTAATGGCATCCAGTGATATTCATGTACTAATCCTAGAAGCTGTGAATGTAACCTTATTTGGCACAAGGGACGTAGCAGATGTGATTGTGTTAAGGATCTTCAGGTGGGGGAGATTGTCCTGGATTATCTGGGTGGACCCTAATCGGAAACACATGTCCTTATAAGAGGGCACCCGAGGAAGACTTGACTCCAGAGAAGAGGTGATGACCAGAGCAGAGATTGGGGTGATGTGCTTTGAAGATGAGGAAGGGGCCACAAGCCCAGGAATGCAGGCAGCCACCAGAAGTTGAAAAAGGCAAGGAAGTGAATTCTTCCCTGGAGCCTCCCTGAGGAATCAGCCCTGCTAACACCTTGATGTTAGCCTTTGAAATCTCACTTCCACCTTCTGGCCTCTAGAACTATAGGAGAGTACATCGTGTTGTTGCAAGCCACTGAGTTTGTGGTAATTAGTTACACCAGCCACAGGAAATGAGTATAGTGACCGTGCCAAACAGTTCCCGTTCCCTAGAAGTCACTGGAGCAGGAGATCCCCTGAGAAATAGGGGGTTGGCTAAAGTCTTCCTGGGAATCAAAGTGATTATGGATCCAGCACTTCCTCTCCTGGTTATTTGCCTGAAGAAAGCAAAAATGCTAATTCAAAAAGATATCTGCACCCTCTCATTCATTGCAGCGCTATTGACAATAGCCAAGACATAGGAGCACCCTAAGTGTCCATCGATGGATGAATGGATAAGGAAATGTGGTATATACACATGATGGAATGTTATTTGGCCATAAAAAAGGGAAATCTTGCCATTTGCGACAACATAGTTGGGCCTTGAGAGCATTGTGCTAAGAAATAAATCACACCAAGACAAATACCGTAGGATCTCCCCTATATGTGGATTATAGAAACAAACAAAACCAAATTCATAGAAACAGAGAACAGATCAGTGGTTGCCAGAGGCAAGGGTAGAACATGGGCAAAATGGGTAAAAAGGGTCAAAAGGTACTAACTTCCAGTTATAGAATAAATGTCGTGGGATTGTAATTACAGCATGATGACTACAGTTAATAATCTATATTACATATTTGAAAGTTGCAGGGACGCCTGGGTGGCTCAGTCAGTTAAGTGTCTGCCTTCAGCTCAGGTCATGATCCCAGGGTCCTGGGATTGAGTCCCGAATCGGGCTCCCCGCTCAGTGGGGAGTCTGCTTCTCCCTCTGCCCCTCCCCCAGCTCATTCTCTCTCTCTCTCTCTCTCAAAAATAAATAAATTAATTAATTAAAACCTTGAAAGTTGCTAAGACAGTAGATCTTAAAAATTCTCATCAAAAGAAAAAAAGTGTGTAGCCATGTATGGTGATGGATGTTAACTTGACTTATTTGGTGATCATTCCACAATATATACCAGTATTGAATCATTATGTTGTATACCTGAAACTAATGTAATGTTATAGGTCAATTGTACCTCACCTTTTTAAAAAAGTGATTATGGGGAGCAGGGGGAGGGGGCTTCCAGAAGGCAAGGGCTGGATTAGATTGACTGGTGTTGATACACCCAAAAATAGTAGTAGTAAAATTGAAAATAATGACGGTAGCAATAATAAAAGTGATACCAGTAATAGTGCCCACTTTTGGAGCCCTTACTATGTGCTGGATTTTCTGCCAAAGACATTACACACGTGTTCTCATTTACTCTTCATAGACACTCAGTGGGTTGGTGACAATAACCTGTAAGTTAAGACAGGCTGAGTTTTGCTTCAGTAACAAGTAGCCCTCAGGGGCTGACATCTGCAAAGGTTTATTTCCTTCCCACCCTGGGTGCTCATCACAGGTCAGTTTGGGGCTCCGCCTGTTATTGTCCTTACTCAGACAACACCTGGATCATTGCCAGTCTCTGGTCATAGGAAAAAGCAGGTGAAGAATGGGTCAGCCCAGAAATGACATGTCATACCACTCACATTTGGGGGCAGGGGAGGGGGGTAATTGGCTTAACTAAGCAGACAAAAACCATTGCCCTTGTGGAGATTGATTCCGTTTGGGGAGACAGTCAATAAACAAAGTAAAATAAATGAGTTGACTGAATGCCACATGGTGTACATGCTATGGAGAAAAGTGAATCAAGCAGAGAGCATGGAACAGGGTAGGAACAATTTTGAATGAGTGGCCAGGGAAGGCTTAGGAAGAAGCATCTGAGCAAAGACTTGAAGAGGGGAAGGAGGGAGCTATGGCAATGCTGGGGTGAGAGCATGCCAGGCAGAGGGAACTGCAAGAGCAAAAGACTATTTCAGAAATGGTAAGGAATTTTTGTGGCCAGAATGCAGAGAGGTGGGAAGAGGGGAAGAGATGGGATCAGAGAGGTCATGGAGGCAGGTCATGTGGGACCTTATATAACAACTTTGTCTTTTACTCTGATTGAAATGGAGCCAGGAGAGAGCAGGGCAGGGTCCTGACCCGACTCAGGTATTCACAGGGTCCCTCTGGCTGTGTATGGGCAACAGACTGGGAGTTTGGGGCAAGAGTGGGGAGCCTAGGGAGGAGGCTGCTGCCATAATCCAGGTGGGAGAAGGTGGACAAGACCAGGGTAGGGGCAGTGGAGGGAGTAAGAAATGGTCAGATTTAGCATATACTTACAGCTAGATTTACTAACCAGATGTGGGAAATGACAGAAAAGAAAGGAGCCATGGATGATTCCAAGGTCTTTCACCTGGGGGTCTGAAAAGATGAGCTGCCATTTAATGGGCTGAGGAAGATTACAGAAGTAAAGGTTTAGAGAGAGAAGAGCAGGAGTTACATTGTGGGTATGATAAGTTTGAGAAGTCCATTGAACATCCAAATCAGGTTGTTCAGTGGTCACTTTGATGTATAAGCCTGGAGTTCAGGGGTGAGGTCTGAAGATCAAAGTTTGGGAGTTCTATCAGTCAGTTTGTGCTGTATAATAAGCAACCACAAAAATCTTAAAAACACAATTACCACTTACTTATCCTAGCATCTGCAGACCAGCTGGAGATGGCTCTGCTCATCTCTGGGGTTGGCAGATTCAGGCTAGGTTCTGCTGGGTGGCTCTGCTTCAAGCTGTGGGTCTGGCTGGCTCAGGTTTGAGGTCAGGCTGAGGGACAGCAGCAAGCCAGGGGAGCTCTTATTGCCATCACCAGAGCTCAGGAGGGCAAGTGGAAACCCTTGTGAGTCTTATTAAGGCTTAGACTGAGAACTGACACATTGCCACTTCTAGAGATACATCATTGGCTTAACAGTTCACACTGATTTTGGACCCATCTCAGGGTCCTGGAATCAGCTCCACATTGGACTCCCCACCTTGGCAGGGAGTCTGCTTGTCCCACTCCCTCTGCACCCCCCACCCCAGAGCTCAGGCTCTCTATCTCAAGTAAATAAATGAAATCTTTTTTTAAATATTTCGTTTATTTACTTGAGAGAGAGAGAGAGCACAGTGTGGGGGGTGGAGTAGGGGCAGAGAGAGAGGGAGAAGCAGACTCCCCACTGAGCAGGACGCTCAATGCAGAGCTTGATCCTGAGGCTCAGTCCCTGGGCTCCAGGACCATGACCTGAGCTGAAGGCAGACGCTTAACTGACTGAACCACCCAGGTGCCCCCAAAATGAAATCTTAAAAAAAATAAAGAAAAACAACAACCATTACCTATAAGTCCTGAAAAAGTTAACAGGCATTCACTAAGAGCCAAAGGATGAAAGAAACCACCCTGCTCTGGCAGACAGTAGTGTTCAGAACCATGGAGAGCAGCCAGTGGCGCTGCCCTCTCAGCACCGTAGACTAGCTCTTCTTAGAGGGGTTTCCACAAGCCAATCTCTTTCTATTGATTATTCAGAAGATGGCAAGGGAGCTTTTAGAATCAGAGTTTTTGTTGCTACTGGCTTATTAGGTGGTCCAGTGTGGATCTGAACTTGAGCTGTTTTCTGTGCCCAAGAACAAAGCTAATTTGTCCTTGTCCTTGAAACCAGAGTTGGAGATATGAATTTAGGATGTGTTAGACTCCCTTATCATTCAAACTATTTTGTTACATTTTAAAGTGAGGAATCCATTTATTGGGGGGAAATTATAAATCTCTGCCCTACTGACATGAGGCTTGGCTGTGTCACTTGTTTTGTCTAATGAAATGGAGGTAGAAGTGAAGTGGTGTGTATCATTTCAGAGCAATGCTCTAAGAGCAGGTGCACAGACCATCATACACTCTAATCTCTCTACTCTAAAACCAGCAATATCTCAGTTGGGGCTGCACCTTTACCCTGGATTCCAGTGAAGAACTGAGACTCTACCTATGATGATCATGTTGTATGAATGAGCAATAAATCTTTGCTGTTATTAACCACTGAAATTTGAGGGTCATTTGTTACTATGGTATAACCCAGTCTAATGCTGACTGATGCAAGAGTAATCAGCAAGAAAGTGGTTGGTGAATCCGTGTATTTATGAATGTATATCATGCATACAGGAATGTATGATATAACAACAGAGAGACTATAAGGAGGGAAGAGAGAAGAGGAGCAGGACTCTGAGAAACTCCAGTATTTAAGAGGTGGGAAGAAGAAAGAGAAGCAGTAAATGTGGCTGAAAAGAAACAGCCAGAAGTCGAAGGAAGACAAGAAAAGTGTAATATCACAAAAATCAAAGTGGGAGAGAGTTAAAAGAAAGAATTGGTGAAGAATGGGTACTACACTCCTGAGGGGCCATCTGGGGAGAGAACCGGAGAAGCAGTCTCAGGATTTAGCTATGAAGAGATTGTTGGTGTTGGGTGGAGCTTTAGGGGCAGAAGCGAACTGTAAGGGGTATGGAGACTGGAATAGGTAAGGAAGTGGAGCCAATGGAAAAGAAAGATGGAGATATAGTTGGAAAGAAGAGTATGGACTAAGGAAGGGATCTTATAAAAGGCAAGCCTTATGATGGGCAGGTACTAGTGGACAGGAAATTTTGAAAAATAGAGGATAAGAGAGGGGTAATTTATGGAGGAATTAAATAGGAGGGTCCAGGATCGGGCACTGGCCCCAATTAGGCAGAAAGACAGCTCATCCATGGTGACAAGACAGCAAGGGATGTGTGGGGGCAGGTAGGAGGGTGGTATACATGAGGAGGAATTTCTACCTGGCAGCTTCTATAAGGTAGAGGGCAAAGCAGTCTGTTTGGAAAGAGAGAAGAAGTGATGGAGTAGTGGATATGCGAAAACAGAGATTGGAAAGAGCTGGGGTGAAATGTTCAAGAAACAGAGGTTTAAAGAAATAGTGATGTCACAGAGATAGGGGCAGGCAGAAGAGACTGGGTCCCTGGACTGTAGCCCCAGATTATTGATCTTCCTGACCCTTCCACACAGAGTGAATACAAGGACACTTTGAAGCTTTACAGCAATGACAGTCCCAGTGAATGATGGAGACAGAATAATTCCATGCAGCCAAAATTCTTCAGCTTTGAGGGAAACTCACCTTTCACTTCCATGTGTATCATTAAGGATGTTTCGACTGCAAGTAACAGAGAGTCCTAACTCAACTGGCTTAAAAAGTGAGGTGAATTTGTTATCTCACACAAAAATAAGTAATGAATTTAGACACACAAATCTTTAGCACATAGAATTCAGCAAAAGATCAAAGAATTATACACTGTGATCCAAGGGGGTTCATCCAAGGATGCAAGACAGGTTCAGTATTTGAAAACTAATTAGTATAATCCACCAAAACAGGCTAAAGAAAAAAACCCATGGGATCATATCAATCAATGAAGAAAAAAATTGACAAACTTCCACACCCATTCATGATTTTTTGAAACTCTTAGAAAAGTAGGAATGAAGAAGAACTTCCTCAAGTTGATAAAGAGCCTGTACAAAACCCCCACAGTTAACATTATACTTAATGGTGAAAGACTGAAGGCTTTCTGCCTAGACAAGGGAAAAGGTGCCCTCTCTCACCATTCTCATTCAACATGGTACTGCGGTTCTGTCCAGTGCAATAAGGCAAGAAAAGGAAATAAGAGCATATAGAGTGGAAAAGAAGAAATAAAACCATTTGCAGATGGCACAATTGTCTGCATAGAACAATGTCCATGGTGGAACTTAAATGACTTTTTGGCCACAACTCTGACATTTCTCCCCAGAGATTTCCACCCTGACCATAGTCACTCCAGGTTTGGAACCCTAGTGGGTTTAGGGGAATGAACCACAAACACAAGTTTGACACATACCCTTAGAAATACTCAGATACAGACCTTAGGCTCATGATAAAGCCATAGTCACACTGATCTGACCCATGTCTTATTACTGGGTATCATGATTGCTTGTGATGTTGAAGATGCTTGTGATAAAATCCTTCACTACTCGTAGCTGAAGGCATCCTTAGTGAGCCCATCATTCCTCATTCATTCTTTCATACTCTCTCTCCCCCTCCCCCTTCCTTTTCTCTCCCCCCTCCCAACACACACACACTCAGGGGGCCACAGTCACTTGTGCAGTCGTGTAGTCCTTTACAGAGTCACCTATAAACAAGGTCAAGGTCGACAAATTATTTTCACACGTTTCAGGAAAAGCACAAGAATAAACATCTGTTGGGGGCTTCATAAGTAGGGATCTGGAGGCAATAATCTAGGGAAGATAGTTGGTGCTTAAATAATATCTAAGGGACCTGCTGCAGGAGGGTCTCAGGGATCAGATACGTGGGTCTTCACTGGCAACACAGGTCCTGGTGAAGGTCCCGGGTGAGGAGGTGGAAGAGGTTGAACATGACAGAGGCTTCCAGGCAGCCGAGGGACTCCTGTGGGGAGGAAGGACTGGGTCAGTGGCTGCCTGTCATCTGGGCTCCCCGTTGTCCCCAGACACTGGTCACTCCCTGGTTACTCACCTTCTTTGAGGCTTCCTGGAGTCAGTGCAACCAGTGCTGGAGGTGACCTCAGGGCCAGGTGCCTGCCGCGGGCTGAGGAGGGTGGTATGTGAAGCAGAGCCTGGGACAGAGGGGTGAGGTACCCCGGCCCAGAACCCACAAACATGGCCTGGGTGCTCTGAGCTCAGAGTGGGTGTCGTGCAGCCATGGTCCCCAGGACCTTCAGGGTCAAGGCCAGCTCAGCCTCCAAGGCCACGGGGTGCTCCCACACCTGAGGACGGGAGACAGAGACAGGAGAGAGTCACACATGAGAGAGGACAGGTGGGGAGGACTGAGGAAGGGACAGGCGAAGATGACAGTAAGGGGACAGGAGAGAGGGCACAGCCAGTGTGCTCAGGGAGGGGAAGCAGTGTGTGGTGCTGGTGGGGAGAGCGAGGAGAGAGGGACACGTGAGAAGGAGAAGGTGAGGGGTGGCCTAAGCAGCCAGAGGAGCGGGCCAGGGGAGGGCAGGGCTGGACCTGACTGTCCCCTCACCTGTAGCTGCTGCAGGTCCCAGGTCCTGAGGAAGAGGCGGGGGCGGCAGCTCCAGGCCTTCAGGGAGAGCGACTCTTCCTGGAGAGCAAGGGCAGAGGTCAGCCCCCAGCAGAAGCAACAAAAGGGACACTCACAAAGGTGTCCTTCTCCTTCTTAAGGCCCCTCACCAGGCTGCATTCCTGGCTCCTAAGCCTCTTTCGCCAAGAGGAAGATATGGCTGCCGTCCTGGGATCCATTGCCCTGGGGCCTCAGTCTCCCCTTCTGGGTCTCAGCTCTGTCCCCAATGACAATGTCTGTCAATTTCCACCTCCTCCTGGGAGATAATTCTTGCCTCGGCTCCATGTTGCCACGTTTAGCCTGGACAGACGGGCAGGGCTGTGCTGGGAGCCAGGGGAAGCCCCAGGCTGGTGAAGCCAGGGAGCAGGGTGGGGCCAGGTAAGCCAGGTGAGCCTGGGAAAGGGAAACTGACATGGGAAAGTGACTTCCGGAGCGGGGCAATCCTCAGGACTGGGGCGGCTTCAGCCCCATGGGGAGGGGTTATTGGTGCCTGGATGGGGGGGGCACTCATGCCCAAATGTGGACAGCAGACAATGAGGGGATACCCAGAAAGTATCTCCAGGAAGGAGCTGGAGGCTTCTGCAGGGAGGCCGTTTACAGTAGGGAGATGACCCAGGGAGCCACTGTAGAGGGAACAGAGAGTCAGCAAGGCCAAGACAGAAGAGTGAAAGCAAAAGGTAGCCCTCCTTGCCCCCCTCCATCTGACACCAATATGAGATGGGAATGAGTGTTTGCTAAGGATTTCAGGTGCAGCTGAGGTCTTCAAAGGACTCAGCTGATTGTGGAATAAAGGAACTCATTCCTTTATTTCCTCCTTCAGTCAATCAGCCAATCACTGATTCAAGAACATATTCATTGATTAGTTCCTACAGGCCAGCACGGTTCTAGGCATGAAGGATCCAGCAGTGAACAAAACACAAACCTCCCTACCCCTCATGGCGCTGACTTTCCAGTGGGAGGGTCAGACAATAACAATGTAATAAATGTATATGAAGTCAGCTACTAACAAGTGTTTTAGAGAAAGACTAAGCTGGAGATGGAGCCAGGTATGCAGAGAAGGGGTTGCATGCTGTAAGACAGTTGGGGAAGGTGACATCCGATTGAAGATCTGAAGGAGGGAGTGAGGGAACAGCCAGGTAGTGGGAACAGCCAATGCAAAGTGAACACAATGGAGAAAGTCTCCCCCTGGCACCTCCCTGTGCTGGAGGCTTTCCCCAGACAAGAATAATGAATTTCCTTTTTTTTTTTTTTAAGATTTTATTTATTTGACAGAGAGAGACAGCCAGCGAGAGAGGGAACACAAGTGGGGGATTGGGATAGGAAGAAGCCGGCTCCCAGCAGAGGAGCCTGATGTGGGGCTCGATCTCCAAACACCGGGATCACGCCCTGAGCCAAAGGCAGACGCTTAACGACAAGCCACCCAGGCGCCCCGAGAATAATGAATTTCCACACTTTCTAGTGGGTACCATGCTTTCTCTCACCACATATCTATTATAATACATAATATATATACATATATATTTAACTAGTCTCCACACCCAGTGTGGAGCCCCATGCAGAGCTTGAACTCATGACCCTGAGATCAAGACCTGAGCTGAGATCACGAGTCGAACACCGAAATGACTGATTCACCCAGGCACCCCTCTCTCACCTTATAAATGAGCAAGCTGTAGTTCAAAGAGGTAAAGAGCCTTGCCGACTTTGTACAGCAGATGCAAGCCAAGGACTAACACCTTTGCCTGGCACCCAGACCCGAACCCCTCCACCTCCTGCCTCAGAGGTGTTGAGTTTTTGGCCCCACTCTGTCACTTGACTCTGAGATGGAGGTTGGTCTGGGTCACCAAACCCAAGACTCGGTTTCTTGAACCCTCTGTGCGAGGTGTGGCCACATGACTCTAGCTTCCCTAGGTCTAGGCCTTCAAACATGGCAGGTGGTCTGCCTCTCTTCCCCCTTCTGACATCCTATAACCTGTACATGCCTAAGAGCCAGTCCCTGCTGCTGTGCAGATGAGAACAACATCAGAGCATAAGAATTCAGGGTGGGCCTGTAAATTTGGAAGGGCAGGAAAAAAATCTTAATTTTCACTAATCTCTATTTGAAATTTGACATTTCCTTCCAATATTACTTTGTTATGGTTGTTGTAGCAAATCACCACAAACTTAGTGACTTAAAACAATGCAAGTTGTCCATCACCTGTTGCCTGGACAAACCAAATGTGGGCTGTACATACAATAGAATGTTTATTTGGCTTTTTTTAAAAAAGATTTTATTTTATTTTATTTTATTTTATTTTATTTTATTTTATTCTATTCTATTCTATTCACTGGGGGGAAGGGGCAGAGGGAGGGGGAGAGAGAGAATTTTCAGCAGTTTCCTCACTGAGCACAGAGCTCAGAGCCCATTGTGGGGCTCAACGTGGGGTTCGGTCTCTTGATCTTGAGATCATGACCTGAGCCGAAGCCAAGAGTCTGGCGCTTAACCAACTGAGCCACCCTAGCACTCCTACTATTCAGCTTTTAAAAAGGAAATTCTGACACGTGATAAGCTGTAACATGGATGAACCTTGAGGACATGACACCAAGTGAAACAAACCAGTCGCAAAAATAAATGTATCGTAGGATTCCAGTTATAGGAGGTCTCTAGAGTTGGTAAATTCATAGAGACAGAAAGTAGGGTGGTGGTTGCCAGGGGCTGGGGGAGAGGGAAGGAGAAATTGTTGTTTCATGCATACTGGGTTTCAGTTTTGTAAGATGAAAAAGTTCTGGATATTGGTTGCACAACAGTGTGAAGATACTTAATACTACTGACCTGTCTACTTACAAATGACCAAGATGATAAATCTGTGTCTTCTTCACAATGAAAAAAAATTTTTTAAGATTTTATTTATTTATTTAACAGAGACAGACAGCCAGCGAGAGAGAGAACACAAGCAGGGGGAGTAGGAGAGGAAGAAGCAGGCTCCTAGCAGAGGAGCCTGATGTGGGGCTCGATCCCAGAACGCTGGGATCACGCCCTGAGCCGAAGGCAGACGCTTAACGACTGAGCCACCCAGGCGCCCCCACAATAAAAAATTTTAAAAATTACCTAACCGATGGAACGAAATAAAAAACACTCCCCGAATTTATACTCCTACAGTTCTAGAGGTCAGAAGTCTAAAATCAAGGTGTTGGCAGGTTGGGACAGGTTCCTTCTAGAGACTTCAGAGGAGAATCCGTTTCCTTGCCTTTTTCAGTTTTGAGAGGTCACCTGCCTTCCTTGACTCATGTTTCCTTCCCCCACAGCATTCCAGTCTGCTGCTTTCGGCATCATTCCCCCTGCTCTTGACTCTGACCCTCCTGTCTTCCTTTTCTAAGGACCCCTGTGATTGCACTGGGTTCACCCGAACAGCTCAGAATCATCTCCCCATCTCAAGATGCTTAACTTAATCACATCTGCAAAGCCTCTTTTACTGTGTAAGGAAATAGAGGCACAGGTTCCAGGGACCAAGAACATCTTTGGGGCCCACTATTCAGTCTACCCCACGTCTGTTAACAAATGCAGGCAACAAACCACAACGGTGTAAGCAGAACTTGTGACATTGTCACTGAAAGATATTTTCAGATATTTTCGTATTATGTTATTTTCCAACAGGCATCTTGAGACATTATTTATGCTCATCACTACTTTTAAGTTAAAGTAGCTATTAAAGCTGCCACAAGTGACTTTTTATTTAATGCATTAGTGAAGAAGCACATAACTTACTATATCACGGTTTTAAAAAATATTTTGATAACTGCATTACAAGAAAAATTGGATTTCTTTGTCCTGTGTATTTTCTTTTATTTTGAGAAGCTTTGCAAGTCTGTCATGAGGTCCAATGCATGAAAATGGGTAAGAATGCCTGCTCTCGGGGATTGTAGAGCAGTAAAAAATGGGTCCCTGGAAGACTGGGTAGAGACATCCTGCCAAATGGACCACTCCCTTGGAGGCTGTGGGGTGGTAGAGCCTTACCCTTTTGTGGAGTTTTTTTCATCCACTGCTTTGAGGGTCTCTTTGTTACAGCAGCTCAGCCTTTATGCAAACTCTTTTCAGCATGAATTGACTGGTTTGAGTTGCTCTTACTCAAGGAGGCAGATCTGGGATTAGCGGGGCTTGAAGCTCACACCATTTAGGGGCTCCTTTTGAAAAACTGAATGGATGCAGCCACAATGGAAAACAGTGTGGGGGTTCCTAAAAAAAATTAAAAATAGAACTATCATATGATCCAGCAATTGCACGTCTGGGTATTTATCCAAAGGAAACGAAAACACTAACTCAAAAGATCTACGCGCCCCTGTGCTCATTGCAGCGTTATTTACAAGAGCCAAGGCATGGAAGCAGCCTAAGAGTCTATCAGTGGATGAATGGATAAAGAAGGTATAGTATATATAGAACAATGGAATAGTATTCAGCCATAAAAATGAAGGGAATCTTGCCATTTGTGATAACATGGAGGGACCCTGAGGGCATTATGCTGCGTGAGATAATTCCGAGAAAGACAAACCCCATATGATCTCACTTATAAGTAGAAGCTAAAAGCAAAACAAAACAAAATAAAAACAAAAACAAAAATCAACCCCACAAAAACTAAACAACTCATAGACACGGAGAACAGATTGATGGCCTCCAGAGGCAGGCGGGGGGTTGGGGGTGGCCAAGATGGGTGAAGGAGATCAAAAGTACAAACTTCCAGTTATAAAATAAATAACTACTGGGGACGTGATATACAGTAACTATAGCCAATTGCTAAGAGAATAGATCTTAAAAGTTCTCATCTCAAGAAAGTCTTAAGTATGAATGATGATGAATTGAGGTGATCATTTCATAATATATCCAAATATCGAATCATTAAGTTGTAGACTTGAAATTAATATAATGGTATATGTCAATTTTATCTCAATAAAAAAAAAAAGGAAACCCAACAGGAAAAGATTTTATTTTGCTTATTTTACAAAAACAGGTGACCAAAAACAGGAGAAGGCCCACCCCCACCCCAGACTGGGAAGGGCCATGCAAGGGTGAGGCCCTGAATCTTAGGCTGCATCGTGGTGATGCTCTGTCTTCTTCAGGACCTGCATGCACAGGCCCTGGCTGTTGGGAATTCAGCTGCTGACGGCTCCGGGCCACCCCCCTCGCAAAGGAAGTACTGTCAGCTACGAGGAACTGCCTTGCCTCAAAATTCGTCCTCCTCTGAGGGCACTGGCTGTTGGCCGACATAGAGATACCAAAGCCTGGATCCCAGCTGCTATTTGGGACAACTCTGAGGGGCCATTTCATCTGCGAGCTCTCTGCAGGAAGGGCTAACATCTCTGTGGAACTGCCCTGCAGTCCTTCCTTCCTCATATTCTTTTCAGGTGCACCTCCCAAGAGCCCTCCCCAGTAAGCCTTCTGCCTGAAATTCTGTATTAGAGTGTTCCAGAAAATCTAACCTAAGGCCACTGGTATCAAAAGTGGTTTTACCAAGCAGACTCAGCGATGGGCTTTTGGAATGGGGACACTTGCCGGTTGGCTGGCGATGAGGACCCCATCCCTAGGAGCAGGTGGAGTGTGGAGACCCCTAGCATGCTTAGCAGTGCAATAGTTAAAATTTTTTACCTGTAATGAGCAAGGATGCTATACCCGTGGAAGAGGAAGTGTCCTGGGCCATAATGACAGGCTCATATGGGGAATCACCAACTCAAGGCAGGACTTGATAGCCAGATTCTGTCTTGGGGGCAGATGAAGTGGAAGACAGACTCAGGAGCTCTTCCTAAGAGTTGTGGAGATTCAGGGAAAGTCCTTCCCCAAAGGGACCCACAACCCGTGGTGTGGCTTGTACCAACATACCAGCACCAGTTGTTAAATTTTCAGAAATTTTTTTAAGTCTATCGTTAAGCAAAACCATTAAGAACATGAAATTACATGAACTTACAAGTTAAAATTTTACCAAAACAGGGTGCCTGGGTGGCTCAGTTGGTTGGCTCAGGTCATGATCCCAGGATCCTGGGATCAAGTCCCACATCAGGTTCCTTGCTCAGCAGGGAGCCTGCTTTTCTCTCTCTCCATCTGCCCTTCCATGGCCCCCCCACTCATGCTCTCTCTCTCTCAAATAAATAAATAAATAAATGAAATCTTTAAAATCTGACTAAAAAAAAAAGTACCAAATACCCGTAAATCACTTCCTATTTATTTCACCACATTATATCTATGCTCTCAAGGTCATTTATGTTATGAGTTGAATTGTGTCCCTCAAAAAGATTCATGGAAATCCTCATCTCCAGTTCTGAGAATGCAACCTTATTTGGAAATGGGATCATTACAGATGTTATTAGTTAAGACGAGGTTGTTAGGCTTGGCCCTAATCCCATGTGACCGGTGTGCTTATAAAAAGAGGAAGAAGAGACACTGAGGGGGAGGACGGCCATGGGAGATCACAGTGGTGCACTGAGGAATGCCAAGGGTTGCTGGGAAACACCCGGCAGCTGGAAAAGATGAGGAAGGAGTCTCCTCTACAGGTTTTCAGATGGAAACCGGCGTGGCCCAGCTGATACCTTGATTTTGGATTTCCAACCTTCACAACTGTGAGACAACACATTTCTGCTATTTTAAGTCACACAGTTTGTGGGACTTTGTTATGACAGCTCTAGGGAAGTAAAATACTTTGTCTATTATTTCTACATAGAAATACTAGATAATGATGTCCTGCTGGACAGCTCTTCCAAACTCCGTGCTCAGGGATGCCATGTTGGCAGCTTGGTGTCAGCCATGCGGTTGTATTTACATGATAGAAATTGGAAAATGCTACAAATTAGAGCTTTTCTTCTCAGAGAGCCAGTTGTTAAACATTTACTGGAAACCATTGCTAATGGCAATTACCTTGGTTAACAGTGCACTGGCTAAAGGTGAAAACTCAGACCTTTTGATAACTGTTGAACACAGGGTCTGGATTAATATCGATGCTGGGGACCCAGAGCACCATACTGGCCCTTCCATTAGAGTCAGGGGTGCATATTGAGGCGGGTGATAAATGGAGTCCTGACCCAGGTCTCCCTCCCAGAGCTGTTCTAATGGGGAAAGCCCAAATGGAATCCTCTGAAACTGGCCCCTTCCCATTATGGTCATCATTGTTTTTAAAAAAATCATCACATCCCCCAGGGTATGGCAGAGATCTGTGCCATCCTCAAAGACATGAAAAATGCAAGAGTGGTGGTCCCCATCAAACCCTCATTTAGTTCACTTGCCTGACCCCTTCAAAAACTATCTGGATCGTGGTGGATGAGAGTGGATGTGCAAATTTAATCAAATAGTAGCCCAAATTGCAGCTGCTCTGCTGGACAGGATATCTTTGCCAGACAGAATGAACACAGCCTCACTCTGTGATATGAGGCCGTTGCCCTGGCAAGTGCGATCCCTCTGCCCCTACAGAGAGGAGGATCAGAGGCGGGTCGCATTTACTCAGGATTGCCGAGACGCACATTTAATCTGGCCCCAGGGATATGTTAGCCATCCTGCCCTCTGCCGTAACGTTAACTGCAAGGACCTGGGCCATCTGGGCACAGAACACCATGTTGGCTCACTCTTCGACACCAACATGCTAATCAGATTGTAAGGGGAAGAAGTGGCAAGTGCATTGGAAGATATCCTCCCAAGAGTGGAGGAGAAACCCTTCAAAGTTGCAGGCACCTGCTACACGAGTCAAGTCTCAAGGGGTCCAGTGGCCTGGGGTATGTCAGGACACCCCGTTCAAAAGAAACTATTGCAACTCACACCTCTCTTTGCTAAGAAAAAGGCACAAAATGGGTTAGGCACGTTTGGGCTCAGCAGATAGCATATGGGAATAATGGTCCAAGCCACAAACATGGAACAGAGTCGGCTTTGAGTGGTGTACAGAACAGAATAGCCCTCTGCAGCAGGTCCAGGCTGTGGTGTGAGTCCCTCTGTCACTTGAAGCATGTGACCCAACAGACCCTATGGAACTTGGGGGATCTACGGTAAGAAAAGACCTCTAGCGGCATTGACACAAACCTAGTGGCATTGACACAAACCTCAATGGGAGGATCACAATGGGAGCCCACTAGGGTTCTGGAGCAAGGTCAGGGCATCTACAACAAAGTACACTCCATTCATAAAGCAGTGCCTGGCATGCTGCTGGGTCACAGCTGACAGGAAGAACGGGGCCTTGGGACATTAAGTGACCAATTATGAGCTGCCTGACCCACCAGATCGTAAGGCTGGGTGATCCAAGCAGCCGTTTGTTGTAAGACAGAAGTAAGATGTAAGACATCTAAGATCTGGCACAAGCAGGGCTGGAGTACCAGTCTGCTTCATGAACAAGTGGGCCAAGCCTCCAGGTCACCTGTCACTGGGGCATCGCTGCCTATTCCTCTGTTCCCACGTATGGCCGCAGAGGCTGAACTTGGGCCATGAATGTGTTGGCTCAGTATGCAGGTGTAAGAAGAAAATAGAGGGTGCCTGGGTGGCTCAGTCGGTTGGGCATCTGCCTTCAGCTCGGGTCATGATCCCAGGGTCCTAGGATCGGGCTCCCTGCTCAGCGGGGAGTCTGCTTCTCTCTCTGCCTGCCCCTCCTCCTGCTTCTTCTCTCTCTCTCACTCACTCTCTCTCTCAAATAAATAAAATCTAAGGGGAAAAAAAGGAGGAGGAGGGGGAGGGGGAGGAGGAGGAGGAGGAGAAGAAGAAAATGGACTTTCATTCCACTATAGCCCATTCAAGGGTGACCCTGAAAGGCAGCAGTGACAGGAAATCTAATCAGTAGGCAGAGCTCCAGGTGGTAAAGCTGATCATCCACTATGTGGAAAGAGAAGTAGCCCAAGGTGACTATACACGAACTTAGAAGCACTAACGAACGGCCTTGATGCTTGCTCAGCAGCTTGAAATTAGCCTGAAAAAAATGAGGTGATCCCAGATGGGGCCATTTGGGTTAGAGGTTTATGGGTAGACATATGGGAGTGGACACACAGTATAGTTTGTTTTTGCGTGTCAATGCCGCCAGAGACCATCTACTACAGAAGTGACACTAATCAACCAAGGAGCATGATGACTTGGCCAGTTGACATCAGCAGCCTCAGTGATCAGCCTCCCCAGCTCTGCTACCGTGAGCACATGAACGGAACAGCCACAGCGGCAAGATGAAAGCCATGGACAGGGCCCAAAAGCATGAGCTCCCGTTCATCAGAACTGATCTGGATGATGCCGCTGCCGAATGTCAAGCCTGCTAGCCAGAAGCACCACTCACTAAGAAGAGTGGTGCGTGCCACTTGGTGGCACTTGGTGGCAAGTTGACTACACTGGATCTCTTCACCCTGGATGGGGCAATGATTCATCTTGACTGGGATAACCCAGCCAAGGGTTTGCCTCTTCTGACCTCAAGGCCTCAGCAAGAACTACCATCTGAGGGATTTCAGAACTCAGATCCACCAACATGGGATCCTGCATATCAGCACCATGATCAAAGGACTTCATAACAAAGGAAGTACATGGGGCGCCTGGGTGGCACCGCGGTTGGGCGTCTGCCTTTCGGCTCAGGGCGTGATCCCAGCGTTATGGGATCGAGCCCCACATCAGGCTCCTGTGCTGTGAGCCTGCTTCTTCCTCTCCCACTCCCCCTGCTTGTTCCCTCTCTCGCTGGCTGTCTCTATCTCTGTCAAGTAAATAAATAAAAAAAAAAAAAAAGGAAGTACAGACACTACAGAGTATGCAGTATACACCTTAAATCAACCATCACCAGATGGCGTTGGGTCCCCAGTGGGCAGAAAAATGAGGCTGGGAACCAAGGAGTGAATCACAAAATAACATTGCTTACCATCATTTCCACTGACCTGCCTTAGAAAGTGGTGATTCCTACCAGAAAATTTACGCTCTGCAAGTTGAGAGGCCCTGGTTCCCAGGGAGGGGACTTTTCCACCTGGAACACACCAAGAATCCCACTGAACCTTAAGTTCTGCTTGACACCCAGTCACTGTTCTTCTGCCAAGAGACCAATGAACAAGGAGAGGGCTCAACATCAAAAAAAAAAAAAAAAAAAGAGTATGGACTCCGTCAAGAATAATTTGTTTCAAATGCTAATTTATTAGCTGTGTAACATGGAGTGGGTGATTTACCTCTCTCTCTCTCTCTTTTTTTTTTAAGTTTTTATTTATTTATTTGAGAGAGAGAGAGCGTGAGGGGGGAAGGGTCAGAGGGAGAAGCAGACTCCCCGCTGAGCAGGGAGCCCAATTCAGGACTCGATCCTGGGACTCGATGGGACTCCAGGATCATGACCTGAGCCGAAGGCAGTCGCTTAACCAACTGAGCCACCCAGGCGCCCCATACCTCTCTGTTCTTCACCTTTCTGGACTTAAAATGTGTGCTGATAATAGTACCTATGACAGGGTGCCTGGGTGGCTCAGTTGGTTAAGCTTCTGCCATGGACCCAGGCATGGACACTGGGCAGACACTCACATTCAATCACACAGCATCATACACACTCAAAGTATCATGTGGAGGAAATAGCTCAGGATTGTGTTTATTGTGGTCAAATTGTATTTCCCAGCAATATCTCTATCCCACACGCTCTGCAGCAATGTGACATGGCTACCCCACCATCAAGAGTGAGTTTTTCTTCCACCATCCCCCTCAAATCTGGACAGGGCCTGAGACAGCTGGGACCAAGAGAATCTAGTGTCATTTCTGGACATAGCCCTTAACTAGCCTTCAGCTTTCATTTCCTGCCCCTTAAACACTGCTTGGAGGGCAGCCAGCTCCCTTGTAAGAAGTCCAACTGCTCAGGACTGCAGTGCTGGGAGAAATCGGAGTCACCTGGAGAAGTCGCTTGCAGATGCTCTGGTCAACACTCCTGGCTGAGCTCACAGTCAGCCGTATGAGTGAGCCAGCCATGGCATCTAACTCAGTCAAACCTTCGGATCAGTCAGATCCCAGCGGACATGTGTCTGCACCACAGGAGAGACCCCAAGTGCAATCAGTCCCATGAGGGGACCAGACAGGTAGAAGAGTGGGACAGGGACAGGTGAGAGGGTCCTGACTACCTTCTGCACAGACAATAATTAGCAACTCTAGACAAAATGAGTTTTTAAAAACAACTATTTAAGGGTGCCTGGGTGGTGCTGTCAGTTAAGTATCCAACTCTTGGCTTCGGCTCAGGTCATGATCTTGGGGTCATGATCTCAGGGTCACAAGTTCGAGCCCCGCGTCAGCCTCTGTGCTCAGCATGGAGTCTGCTTGGGACTCTCTCTCCTTCTGCCACTCCCTCCCACTCTCCCTCTCGCTCTCTCTCAAGTAAATAGATCTTTTTTAAAAAATAAAAATATATAAAAGATTTTTAAAAATAATGATTTAGGGGCACCTGGGTGGCTTAGTCGATTAGGTGTCTGACTCTTGATTTCGGCTGGGGTCAATCTCAGGGTCGTGAGATTGAGCCCCATGTTGGAATCTGCATTGGGCGTGGAGCCTGATTAGGATTCTCTCTCTCCCTCTGCCACTGCCCCACCAAAATGAAATTTAAAAAAATTTTTTTGGAGATACTGGAGCGAAACCAGAAGCAGGCAGAAACTGGAGAGGAGTCAACCTTTACATGCACTGTGTGAGATCTAAGTTCATAGGGCTTTTCCCCTGGGGATGCATCTCTGTCCATGTGGCAAGGGACAGCTAGAACTCAAGCAGAAAGCCATAGTCATTGACCTGAGGTGTCAGACACCAGAGTCTGGAGCTTCCAGAGCAGTTAGAAAGTAAGAAAAGAAATCCCAATATGGACAGAGCTCCAGAAAGAAAAGACCTAAGTCTTTATATCACTTACTCTGAATCTTTAATGTGCTGGAAGAAAAAAAGGCCATCAACACAGAATTCTATAGCCACTGAAAATATCCTGGAAAATTTAGGGCAAAATAAGGTGACTATTCTCATTCTGTCATTCAGCGGGAAAGGAAAAAGGAGAAGAGACAGGCGTTGTCATTTTCTGACTCATAAGGTGCTCATATCACTTTCACTTACATGCATTGGGCAATACCAGCTGCCTCAGGTGCAGGGGAGGCTGGGAAATATTGTCTTTGGTAGAGCAAGCACTCTTGAATCCACTTAAAAATCAGGGGTTCTCTAAGTAAAGGAAGAAAAAGAGAATAAATATAGATACAGCTAGCTGGAATCTTTGCCACTTCTACTTTTTGGCTAGTTAAGTGATTGTGTGATGGGTGGATCTGTGGCAGCCATTTTACGATCATGAGGGGAAACAGTACTGATATACTGAGGAGGGAGGAGTAGCCAGGTAGAAAGAGCCTAGAACCACTATGACATCATGCCCTCAAAACCAGCACCATTTAATGCAAGTGTTAGGTGAGCCACATATGTAATTTTAAATTTTCTAGTAGCCATATTTAAAAAATAAAAAGAAATATATGAAATAATATATGAACAATAAATATACAAAATATATGAAATCACAAAGAATATATCTAAAATATACTTTCAAGAGATAATCAATAGAAAAATTATTACTGGGATTTTAGCCTTTTACAGTAAACAAAAATTCTGTACATACGTCCATCTATTCCCTAGCTCTGCTCTCAAAGGAGTAGAAACAATAGTATTCCTGTAGCAATCAGCCCACCTAGCACCCAGATCCTGGGCCCTAAATATTGTTCTCCACTGAAAGTAACCAAATCTCCTTGGAGAAATGGCTCTTTACAGAACTGAGGCAGGGCAAAATTCACGAAAAATCTTATTCCAGGGGAGCCTGGATGGCTCAGTCGGTTAGGCATCTGATTCTCGATTTCAGCTCAGGTCGTGAGATTGAGCCCTGTGTTGGGTTCTGCACTCAGCAAGAAGTCTGCTTCTCTCCCTCTCTCTGCCCCCCACTCTAAAATAAATAAATCTTTTTAAAAAAAATCTTATTCCAGAAAGCAAGGTGGTGCTCTGAGAATGATGGGGACACACAAAAGGACATAGGTGCCCTCTCGAAAGTGTTCCCATTGACCTGATCTGGGACAAGTGGAACGTCGAAATAAATGAGAAGAAGGAATTACGACCCACTGAATAAAATAAGAAGCTATGAGTCCATGCTGATAGAAATCGATCGGTAACTACATAAATGAGGGAGAAGACAGTAGAACGCCAGCTAATAAATATAGAAAGAGAATCACTGGTTGGTAACTGTCCTGACAGTAACAGCCAGACCAGCCGGACAAACACCGTCAATGCATGCTAATACGAACAGGTTGGAGTTTGAGAAGGAATATGCATTTACCTAGTCTCCAAGTCTGCCCCCCATACTCACTTGCTACAAAGAGGAAATAGTCACTTTACAGTGGAGAAACCTGGCGAGCACCATCTGGAAAAAAATTTTTAAATAAAAATCCCTCGGGGCCCCTAGGTAGCTTAGTCATTAAGCGTCTGCCTTTGGCTCAGGTCATCATCCCAGGGTCCTGGGATCCAGCCCCGCATCGGGCTCCCTGCTCAGCGGGAAGCCTGCTTCTCCCTCTCCCACTCCCCCTGCTCGTGTTCCCTCTCTCGCTGGCTGTCTCTGTCAATTTTTTGATTTTATAAATAAAATTTATAATTTAAGATTTTATAAATCTTAAGCTTTTATAAATAAAATCTTTAAAAAATTTTAAATAATAAAAATCCCTCAATTTCTGCAGTATAGTTTATACTTCGAGCCCAGCTCAGCTCACACTAGCTACATTTCAAGAGCTTTGCTAGTGATGTGCAGCCCGTGGACCATACGGAAACCTGTTGTTCAGGACTTCTCATCAAGTACGATGACACATGTTTTTATGAGGGCATTTTAGTCAATAAAACTTTATTTATAGTAGAACGCATTGAAGTGCTCCACTACCATGCCCTGAGAGAGAACACGCATGTGCACAATCACGCGTTTACCGCGGTGGGCTGCATAATGTCCCCCCAGAGATGCCCACCCCAACCCCTAGACTCTGTGACTATTTACGTTATATGGCAAAGGGATTTTGTGGCTGTGATCAGGGTTTATGGACTTGAAAATTCAGAAATTACCCTGTATTATCCTCGTGGGTCCAATCTAAACACTGAGTCCGGAAGAGCAGAAAACTTTCTTGGGCTGGAGGTAGAGAGGAATGTGGCAGAAGGGGGAAGTCAGAGGGCTTGCAAGCATGCGAAGTACTTTCCCGGCTGTTGCTGGCTCTGAGATGTAGGGTCGCATGTGCCAAGACCAGAAAGACGACACCAAGAGCTAAGGATGGACGCTCACCACGTCTCAAGGGAAGGGGGACCTCCGTCTTACAACTGCAAGCAACCAATTCTGCCGACACCTTGAGTGAGCTTGGAAATAGGTTCTCCCCAGAGCCCCCACATAAGAATCCTGCCAGCGGCACTTTGTTCAGCCTTGTGAGACCCACAGCAGAGAAGCTCCTGAGCCCACCTGGATTTCTAACCTGCAGACCTATGAGATCTGTCTTACTTGGAGATGCTAAGTTTGTGATAGTTGGTTATGGCCCCCAAAAAACGCAAAAAACAAAAATACCACAAAACACACAAAAACCTAAAAACTTAGTCCACACAAACACACAGTCCCACACCACAAGAAACATTGTTTCCTCATTTTTTTATTTGCACAATTTTTATACAAAGTAGAAAAATAAAGTTTGAGAATCCATGCCATAAATACATAAATAATGATTTGTTGGCAAAACATGAAGAAACATGGTTGATGCATAAATAGTGTTGCAGATGCCGGGACGGGGTGCAGGTGGGTCTCAGGGGTCACACACACAGATCCCCACTGGCCACACACTTCAGGTCCCGGGTGAGGAGACGAAAGAGGTTGAACATGACAGAGGCTTCCAGGCAGCCAAGGGACTCCTGTGGGGAGGAAAGCCTGGGTCAGTGGCTGCCTATCATCTGGGCTCCCGGTTGTCCCCAGACACTGGCCACTCCCTGGTCACCCACCTTCTTTGGAGCCTCATGCAGCCGGTGCAGCCAGTGCTGGAGGCGGCCTCGGGGCCGGGGGCCTGCTGGGGGCTGAGCCTCGACCTGTGGGCAGAGGACAGTGGTGTGTGAGGCATGGCCCGGGGCGGAGGGGGACGTTCAGGTGGTCAGAGCGCAGACAGGGCCCGGGTGCCCCCCCCACCGAGCACTCACACAGGCCTGGAGCTCGGAGTGGATGTGGCCCAGCGTGTGAAGGGGCTGGTCCAGGATGTCCCCCAGGGACGAATCAGCCATGGTCTCCAGGACCTTCATGGTCAAGGCCAGCTCGGCCTCCAAGGCCACGGGGCGCTCCCACACCTGAGGACCGGAGACAGAGACAGGAGAGAGTCACACACAAGAGGGGACAGGTGGGGAGGACTGAGGAAGGGACAGGCAAAGGTGACAGGGGACAGGAGAGAGGGCACACCAGTGTGCTCAGGGAGGGGAAGAGGCGTGTGATGCTGGTGGGGAGAGCGAGGAGAGAGGGACACGTGAGAAGGAGAAGGTGAGGGGTGGCCTAAGCAGCCAGAGGAGTGGGCCAGGGGAGGGCAGGGCTGGGCCTGACTGTCCCCTCACCTGCAGCTGCTGCAGGTCCCAGGTCCTGGGGAAGAGGCGGGGGCGGCAGCTCCAGGCCTTCAGGGAGAGCGACTCTTCCTGGAGAGCAAAGGCAGAGGTCAGCCCCCCCGCAGGTGGGACAGAAGGGAGAACACTCCAGTAGGACCAGATGATACTACCAGCAGGAGGAGGAACCGAGGTTAACTTGCAAAACGGAGGTAGGGGCATCTCCACCCCGGGAGGAAGGAGGATGGGAGTCTGTCCAGTGCGGGACTGGGGGAGGTTAGCCAGGCGAGGGAAGGGTGCAGGTCCCTCTCTGGGGGAGGGCAGCATGGTAAGCCAGAGAGGCGGGGCAGGAGGTTAGCCCACAACAGGCAGGGCAGTGGGGAGACTCACAAAGATGTCCTTGGCCTTCTTGAAGGCCTGCAGCTCTTGCGGGGACAGAGACTGGAACTGGGCCAAGGGGCAGCCCCTTGCATCTGGGAGGACCCCGAGGGGCTTGGGGCCAGGAACTGCTCCTGCCCCGGTCAGCACCATAGTCACCAGCATGCAGCCCACAGCCGTATCTGTGATACAGAAGGACAGAAAGGTGAGGGGTTAGCGAGCATCAGGTGCTGAGGGGGAGGGGAGGGTCACGGACCATGATAGGGGGGCTCACCCAGCTTCATTCCTGGGCCCTGGTCTCCTTCCACAGAGAGTGGAATCCGGATGTTCCCTTTGAGGCTGTCGCCTGGGGTCCTCACTCAGTCTCGCCGGGCGTCCCCAACTTCAGTGTCCTCCTCTGGGTCCCAGGAGACAGCTCTGTCTGCGTCTCTGAACGTCCAACTTCGTCTGAGATGTGATTCCTGCCTGAGCCCCATTGTGCAGTTTTTAACCTGGGCAGATGGGCAAGTCCAGCTGATGTAGGAAAAGTGAAAACACAGCCGGAGGTTCCCATCCACCACCAGGGGAGGCCCCAGGCTGGGGAAGCCCGGAGGCCGCTGAGCCATGGGTGCGGGAGCGAAAGAGAAACTGGACTCTGATTCAGTGTTTACCTGCGTGAAGGTGAGTTCTGAAGATGAAGCGTCAGGGCTGGGGCAGCTTCGGGCCTGCCAGGAGGGGTCACGGTGCCCGGAAGGGGCAAGATTCAGGCCTGGGGTGGGAGGCCACAGAAGGACTTGCCTTTCTGCAGGATGCCCTCATGCAGGGAGGGGAGGGGGAAAGGCGCCCTTAGGGGCTGGTGCCACAAAGAACTTGGAACTTCCGGAGGGAGGCTGTGTAGGGGAGTGGGGAAGGCTGCTGGGTGCAGAAAGAGAGAGAAAGGCAAAACACTTGAGAATTAAGAGAGGACACCAGCTCTTTCCCCACCTGTCCCCACCTGCCATTGGCAGAGAGAGAATCGGGGAGGAGGAGAGCCTCCACGACCATCTTTCCTTGTCCAGGCATGGAAGGCCCCAGGAGTATGACGCTTTGCTAAGGAATTGGGGAGTGCCCAAGAACTGCAAGGGAACCAGTTCAGTTGTGACAAATGCCTTCATTTATGCGCAGACTACATTATGCACTGAGTACCTGCCCAAAGTGCCAGGAATTGAGCATGGAAGAGAGAGAAACAAACATAAAACAATCCTTCACAGAGCTCAATACTAGAGTGGAGTAACAGACATTGTCCGGGGCGGGGACTGAGGGTTGGGGGCTCATGGTACATATTATGTCAGGAAACAGAAAACGGGGAAATAATGCCGAGATGAGAGCAGAGAGCAGGAGGGACTTTGTATTCATGAGGTGGACTGAGAAAATGATGTTTGAGCAAAGTCCTAAAGGAAGTGAGGGAGGGAGCTCTGTGAAGATCTGAGGGAGAAGCCTTCTGGGTAAAGGCAACAGTGGGTGCAAAAGGAAAACAGAGACACCCCCCCCTTTTGTTGAGCACTTGTGTGTCTCACCTGGTCACAGAGGTTTTGCCACAATGTAGGATTGAATATCCATGTTAACACCAAGCACATATTGGGCTTGCCTACGTTGTAAATCGGTAGTAATCTGCAGGGACTCAGAGAGGTTAAGAGACTTGCCCAAGGTCAGACAGCAAGTAAGTCAAGGCAGGATTTTAATGAATTTTGTCTGACACCTAGACAGTATCCACTGCAGTCTCTGGCCTTTGTGTTGCTAGATCTTCTGGACCTGGAGGTGATGAATTTTTGGAGAGAAGGTGTTGAGTCCTTTTTGACACTTGACCCCCACCTTAACCCTTTCTTTCTCTCATTCATAATTCTGGACAGAGGTCCTCAGTTGGGAAAATCTTTGAGCTCTGACATATAAAAATGTTTCAAAACCAAGAGCAGGGATGTACCCAACTCACCTACCAGGGTACTGGTCACTTTCTGTCACTGCAGGGTCCTTAATTCAGGGGAGGAGACATTGCATCAACAGTGAGTTCTGAAAACTGACAGCTTACCTCAAAATTCCTAAGCTTCATACTTGTTTTTCTTACAAAGGTAGTTCGGTGGGGTGGTTAAGAGCACTTCCAGGGGCGCCTGGGTGGCTCAGTCCTTAAGCGTCTGCCTTCGGCTCAGGGTGTGATCCCGGCGTTCTGGGATCAAGCCCCACATCAGGCTCCTCCCTTGGAAGCCTGCTTCTCCCTCTCCCACTCCCCTGCTTGTGTTCCCTCTCTCACTGGTTGTCTCTATCTCTGTCAAATAAATAAATAAAATCTTAAAAAAAAAAAAAAGAGCCCTTCCAGACCCTGGAACTAAAGGGTCTGAGGTTCAGACCTGGCTCTGACCCTCAGTAGCTGTATGACCTTGAGAATGAATGAGGTATGTAGTTAGCAACAAAGATTGGCAGCCCACAGATCTGGACAAGTTAAAAAAGTACACTTGTTTGTGTACTTATGTATGTGTGGTTATTTAATGGAGACCACTTATTAAGACCACACTATGACCTCACCTGGAAGCTTTATAAACACTATTTCAATGTGCATTACTCACTTGCAAGGACAGTATAATAATGTCATTGTATAGATGAGAAAACCAAAGCTCAGAGAGAAGGAATTTGCCGAGTTACTCCATGGCAAGGTCAGAAATGATATTCCAGTCACCTGATTTCCCTGGCCTAGCATTTTTTACTGAACAGTGCACCCCAAAATGGCCACAGGGAAAACGACCAATGCAAATGCAATAATATTTAATAGCTGGCAATAAATTAACACCAGCAGATAGAATAGCAGATAAACACGGGAATTTTGCAAATACAAAACACCCATAAGTATCAGAATCCAAAAAACTACAATAACTTAAGAACTTTAAAACCTTTCACTACCAAACCCCATGCATGGGGCCTCCCCACTGGGGAGATTCAAGAGTCACAGATTTACACAGTCTCAAAGTGGCAGTTGAAGATTCAATTCGGGGGTAGGACCTGTCCTGGGAGAGGGCCTCTGGGGTTCTGGAGACCACAGAAGTAGAAACCAGTCCATGGTACAGTGGGGGTCAGCGACCAAGGCAGACTCCAGACTCAAGTCTCTTCCAGCCACACCATGCGCCTGGAAGATCATAAGGCAACGCGTCCGACGGAAATATCGCTGCATCCCGAGGAACTCGGTCTGGTCTTGGGGAAAGTACCAGCACCTCTGGCCCTCAGTGCAGGTGGGTCGAGGTCCGGCCAACCGCAGGCTAAGAGGTCTCCCGAGCCTCAGCGCCCACGGGCTGAGACACTCGCCGGCTCCGATAGGCCAGCAGAGGGCAGTCCCCCAGGCGCCCTCCTGCAGAGCTTCGGGTCCCAGGCGGAGCCGCGGCGGGGATCAGAGACAAGGCCCCGAGCTCGCCACCAGCTTCAGGTCCCACGTGAGCAGGCGCAGGAGGCTGAAGATGACGCTGGCTTCGTAGCACCGAGGCGAGTCCTGGAACCCGGGAAGGAGGCGGAGCCGGAGCCGGGCTGAGCCAGGAATTCCCTTTGGGACAAAGTCCCCTCCAGACGCTCGCCGCTCAGAGTCTCAGCTCCCACCCCGTCTCAACCTCACACGGTCCTCCCGGCAGTCTAACCGCCCCACCGCCTGCGCCACTCACAGCTCTCCGTGTTTGGGGACGCCTCCTCGGTGGCCGCAGGGACTTCCTCCAGGAGCCCGGCCGGACCAGCTCCAGCTGCAGGGGCAACACGAGGGACATGGAGACGGCGAAGAACCCAGTGTCCCGGGGACTCTGCCCGTGACCCTCCCAGCCTCGGACCAAAGCCCGGATTGGGGGACACCGAGACCGCGCGAATCGTGGCTGCGGAACACATTGGCCAAGCCGGTAGGCCTGGGCTGGAGGCCCGGGGGCGCAGAGCGAGCTGGGAGGGCCCGAGGGGCGGGGGACGGGCGGCACTCACGCAGGCCCCCACGTCCCGCCGCGCGGCCGCCAGCAGCTCCAGGGTCGGGCGGGTGCCGGGGAACCGCTCGGGGCTCGGCAGGCGGCTCAGCACCGCCTGGGCGTCCGCTAGGCTCCGGACTACGAAGCGGAGGCGCGCACACGACTGCGGGTAGCGAGCGGGAGTTAGAGAGGCAGCGCCCGGGTCCGCGCAGCCGCCCCACCGCCCCCCGACGGCTCGCCTGCCTCACCCAGGGCCGCGGAGGATCCTTCCTTGGGCGGAAGGAGCAGTTGCGCGGCCTCCAGCTCAGCGTCTCGTCCTCCTGCGGGACAAGGGCCGGGGTGAGGCTGGGCCACCTCGCCAGGCCCCCGAAGTGCTGCGACGGCGGGGATTCCTGCTCGTGGAACGCGCCTGGCCAGGACGGTTGTGCGGATTGTGCACGGAACCCCGCAGCTCTCCGAAGGCGGGAACGCGGGCTGAAGGCACCGACAGTCTCCTTGCCCGCCCCCCCGCCCCGCCGGTTGCCCCGACGTGGAGCCGAGCCCGCCTGCAGGGGGCGCTTTTGGGGAACCGGCACAGAGGCGGTGACTGTGCTGACCCCCTCTCCCCCCCGCCGCCCCAGCGGCCCGCAAGATCTGGCGCTCAGAATTCTGCCCCAAGATCCCAGCCGCCCTGCTGGGCGCTAAGGTTCAAGGGCCGTCGCAGACAGCGACCAGCAGGCTCTTCTTGTCCTTACATTCCTGTCTTTCTCGGTTTATCTTTCTCTCTCACCCTGATAACTCCTGCCTGGGTTCTCTCTGGGTTTTCCTCATCCTTAGGTTTTCCTGAGTCGCTATTAAATGATATGTATTCCTTTACCGATTATAAATGTGAGTTTGCTGTCGAAAAACAGAGTGACAGACATGAGTTTTTCAACCATGGTTAATAATCATTGTAGCTGGATCGTACTGAACACTTCCCATCCGTGAGGCCGCACTCGAAGCTCTGCTCTTGTATTTTCTGCTTCATTCTCCACAGCAGCATTGCCACATAGGTCCTCTTCTCGGCTGACATTTGGCCAACAAGGAAACTGAGGTACAGAGAGGCTCTGAGTCCCGCCCGAGCTCACACAGCTCCTAGATGTGGCTTTGGAACCGCCTGTGTTACTGTCGGTGGTGTCCTACCGCCTCTCATCTGTAGAGACTCATCTGCCCATGTACAGAATCGCTGAGGTATGTTTTGGGCAAGTTTAACCAAGCTTCCGCCATGAGACCACCTCTAATTATAATTAAATTCATTAAAAATATTGATAATGACAGGCAAGTCGTGACTTTTTCAGAGATAGTTCTTCCTCAGCATTAAGAGAAAATTATTTTGTTTTTTCAGTGTAGGTCTTTTTTTTTTTAAGATTTTATTTATTTATTTGACAGAGATAGAGACAGCCAGCGAGAGAGGGAACACAAGCAGGGGGAGTGGGAGAGGAAGAAGCAGGCTCATAGCGGAGGAGCCTGACGTGGGGCTTGATCCCATAACTCTGGGATCACGCTCTGAGCCGAAGGCAGATGCTTAATCGACTGAAGGACCCAGGCATCCCTCTCTGTATTATTGCTTACAATAGCATGCAGAGCTACAATTATCTCAATAAAAATCTCAGTGGAAAAAAAACTCAGGAAAAAAATGAAATATAAAAGCAGGTGACCTACGCAAATGTGTAACCTGGGCCAAAGTGCGCAGGTTAAGGGAACCAGCAAGGGACAGCATTGGATCCAGAGGCTAGTAACGTGGAGAGCTGGTGCCGTCACAGTGAGATGAGGCTGTAGATAGAGGAACAGGAACACAGCCACTGTCAGACCTCAGCGCTACAGGGAGGGAACCAGGAGAACAGAGAATAAATACCCCAACCTTGCTCACTTCCTCCTTTCAATATCCTGCCAGCACCTCCCGTTGGCTGAACCCAGCCATGAGCCAGAGGGCAGGGGAGCCTCACGATGCAGTGGCTGAGGGCCCAGTATAGTCTGCACAAGAGATCTGGTAAGTAGACATCATCAGCAGAGTAGCGGAAGGTTGGAGGGCAAGCCCAGCATTTTACTCAGCCATAGCAACAGGTCTAGAGGTCCGATCAATGTGCTCTACCTCTTAGAAAGCTCTCAGAATGTGTTCATCCTACCAGGAATTAAGGAATCAATGAGCTAGCCTTTCCCCCATAGCCAATGAGTTGGTTTTATTTATTTATTTAAAGATTTTCTTTGTAAGCAATCTCTCCACCCAGAGTGGGGCTAGAACTCATGACCTGGAGATCAAAAGTTGCACGCTCCACCGACTGAACCAGCCAGGCACTGTGAGTTGGTTTAAGTTTTTAATTACTTAGGTAGAATTCCTTCTCCTTGTAAGGAAATAAAATACTATTTTTTTTACGATTTTATTTTTAAGTAATGCTCACCCAATGTGGTGCGCAAACTCAAAACCCCAAGGTCAAGAGTCAGAAAGCTCCACGGATTGAGCCAACTGTGCCTGGAACTAGACTATTATTGATGAGATTAGGTACTCCAAGGATCATCTCCCCAGTTCCCATGCCCTCCCCAGAGATACCCCACTATGAATCAGTTTGGGATATATATGTTTGAAAACCTTTTTTATACATTTTAAGATACATCATATGGCTCCCGAGGCAATATGTAATGTTTGCGTCTGATTGTGTTGATTAAGCTTTTTATTTTGACCTAATTTTATATTTACACGCAGTTGTAAGAAATAATGCAAAGAGATTCTGTATACTACCCTTTACCCAGTTTCCTCCTGATGGTAACATCTTGCAAGATTATTTGGTAACATCTTGCAAGATTATTATACAATATCACATTGATACAGTCAGGATACAGAAAATTCTATCACCACAAAGGTCCCTCACTCCCTTCCATCCCCTCCGTAAGCCCTTGCAACCACTAATCTGCTCTGCATTTCTATAATTCTGTCATTTTAAAAAAAGATTTTACTTATTTACTTGAGAGACTGCGCACAAGAGGTGGGGGAGGGGCAAAGGGAGAGGGAGAAGCAGACACCCCGCTGAGCAGGGAGCCCACAGGGGGATGGATCGGGGATTGATCCCAAGATCCCAGGATCATGACCTGAGCCGAAGGCAGATGTTTAACCACTTAACCGACTGAGCCACCCAGGTGCCCCTATAATTCTGTCATTTTTTTTAAAAAAGATTATTTATTTATTTATTTATTTATTTATTTGACAGAGATAGAGACAGCCAGCGAGAGAGGGAACACAAGCAGGGGGAGTGGGAGAGGAAGAAGCAGGCTCCCAGGGGAGGAGCCCGATGTGGGGCTCGATGTGGGGCTCGATCCCAGAACACCGGGATCACGCCCTGAGCCGAAGGCAGACGCTTAATGACTGTGCCACCGAGGTGCCCCTAATTCTGTCATTTCAAGAGTGTTCTATAAATGGAATCCTATGGTGTGTAACTTTTAGGGATGGCTTTCTGCACCTGGCATAATTCCCCGGAGCTTTACACAGACAGTTGCATATCAAGAGTTTGTTCCTTTTTATTGCTGAATGGTATTCCATGGTACTTATGTACTACTGTGTGTTTAACTATCACCTGTTAAAGGACGTCTGGATTGTTTCCGGTTTTTGACTGTTACAAGTAAAACTGCTATAAACATTCAGATGGGAGATGTTGTGGGAGCATAAGTCTCCGTTTCTCCGGGATAAATGCCCACGAACACAATTGCTAGGTCATGTGGCAGTTGCATGTCAAGCTTTTAAAGAAACTGTCAACCCTTTTTTCCAGACTGGCTGCACCATTTCTGCACTCACACCAACGATGGGTGATCAATTTTTCCTACATCCTCACCAGCATTTGGTGTTGGCAATATTTTTTGGTTTAGCCATTCCGAAAGCTGTGTAATGAGATCTCATTGTGGTTTTAATTTGCATCTCTCTAATGGCTAATGGTGTGGAACATCTTTTCATGTGCTTATTTCCAACTGTGTATCCTCTCTGGTGAAATGTCTCTTCCTGTCCTTTGCCCATTTCCCATTTGGACTGTTTGCTTTTTTTTTTTTTTTAATTTATTTATTTATTCGACAGAGATAGAGACAGCCAGCGAGAGAGGGAACATAAGGAGGGGGAGTAGGAGAGGATGAAGCAGGCTCACAGCAGAGGAGCCTGATGTGGGGCTCGATCCCACAACGCCACAACGCCAGGATCACACCCTAAGCGTGAAGGCAGACGCCCAACCGCTGTGCCACCCAGGCGCCCCTGGACTGTTTACTTTTTTAAAAAAGTTTTATTTATTGACGTAATCTCTACGCCCGGCATGGGGCTCGAACTCATGACCCTGAAATGAAGAGTCGCGTGCTCCTCCCACTGAGCCAGCCAGGCACCCCTGGACTGTGGAAGCTTTTCCTGTTGAGATTTCAGAGTTCTTTGTATACTCTTGGGTACTAGTTGTTGATCACATAGGCGGTTTGCAAATCTTTCCTCCCAGTCTTTAGCTCGTCTTTCCAACCACTTAACATGGTCTCTTGCAGAGGAAAAGTTTTCAGTCACGTCCAGTTGATGAGTTGTCCTCTTACAGGTTGAGCCGTTGGGGTGACAAGCCGAAGAACTCTGCCTCGCTGTAAATCCCAAAGATGTTCTTTGTGATTTTTGCCCTGAAAGTCTTACAGCTTCATATCTTACACTGAAGTCTGTGATTCGTTTTGAGTTACTTTTTATTGTAGGTGTGCAGTTTAGATCAGGGTGCACTTTTTGGCTTGTGCATGTCCAACTGTTCTAGCACCGTTGGTGGAAAAGGCTATTTTTCTCCACTGCACTGCTTTTGCACGTGTGAGTACTTCTGAGCACAAGCGGCCCCACACCAGGCGTATTGCTCAGCAGTGTACGTCATGAAGATTCTTCCATGTCAATACACATAGATCTGCTTCATTCTATTCCACTCTGCGGGTCTAGCTTACCCTGGGGTCCACGGATCACCCCCACCATACGACCCAGGGGAGGCTGAACTTGCATGAGAAAAGGATGTGTTTTCATTTTCACTGAGCTCTAACTGAAAGTTAGCATTTCTCTCCATTACGAATGTAAGCAGCAAACCACAAGCGTAATAGCAGAAACTATGACTTTGTTGCTAAAAGAAATCACAGATATTTTCACGGTCCATTACAGACGTGGCACCTGTCGTGACATACCATTTACTCTCATTACTACCTCAAAGGGAGAGTAGTTGTCAGACCTACTGCAGTATCGTACTACTTAACGCCTTGATAAAGAGGCATCGGCCTTACTTATTACCAGCTTGCGTTTATGTTTTGGTAACTGTGTTTCAATATAATGAGTTTTCTTCATAGTCCTGTGTATTTAATGTTGTGCATTAAAAACACATTTCTGAACCAATACATGATTATAGCAAGGTTGCAGGACACACGGTTAACTACAAAAGTCTATGGTTTTCCTGTATAAAAGCAACGGACAGGGTCGCCTGGGTGCTCAATTGGTTAAGCGTCTGGCTCTTGGTTTCAGTTCAAGTCATGGTCTCTCCCTCTGCCCCCCCCCACTTTCTCTCTCTCTCAAATAAATAAACAAATCTTCCCCCATCCAGGGCCCCAAGGCCTTGCACTGCCCCTAGTGCTTTACCTTCACCACCCAATACTCCTGGTATTAAACCCAACTCAAATTATCCTAAATTGATTGGGCCATCTGTTTGCTGCAGGGGCCCTAACTGGTATGGCATCATTAAAGATGTGGAGAAATGCAAACGAGAGATAATGGTAAGACATAAAAAGCAGCCTACTAAACTGTATACAGCCTGGTTTCAGTTTAGGGGAAATTATTCCTAGAAAGAAAAAGAAGAGGGTGTATAAGGGGATGGAACACATGGAATTGCTACAAATTGTTAAAAAGAATTACCTCCAGGAAGTGGGATTAAAGATGTCCTTTAACTCGTCAAGTCCTATGTTTTTGTATTGACTGAATCTTTGAATGTGTTACTTTGGTAATCAGGAAACATATGCACAAATGAATAGGCATAGAATTTCTACACATTGGAAACATGGTTCCAGAGCCGGGCTGAGGGGAGAGAGGTAGGTGGTGGAGTTATAGGTGGGTATTTTTTTTCCCCTTTATGCATTTCTATATTTTCCACGAACCTGCATTGCTAATGTTATCAGAAAAAGTCGTTGATTTTTTTTTATTTGGACAGTAGTTCCAAGGTGAAGTAGATTTTATTTTATTTATTTTTTATTTTTATTTTTTTAACTTGACACAGAGAGAGAGGGAACACAAGCAGGGGGAGTGGGAAAGGAAGGAGCAGGCTCCCAGCAGAGCCGGGAGCCTGATGCGGGGCTCCATCCCAGGACCCTGGGACCACGCCCTGAGCCAAAGGCAGACGCTTAACGACTAAGCCAGCCAGGTGCCCCAAGTAGATTTTATTTTTAAACTAAAACAAGGAGATCGGAACAGACAGAGGGATCCCGGGCTGGATGATTGCTTGAAAAAGGAATGAGATAGAGGGAGGCCTCTACACAGGGGAGAAAAAGGAATGGAATGAGATGATCAGAGTTGGAGCGAGAGGAGACTGAATCAGACATGTAGGGGCAATTATGGCTTAGAGAGAAAGCACTGGGGCTGGACATTGTGTACGTTCAAATCCAGCCTCTGTCACATACTTCCTACCTTGGAAAAGTTCCTTCACTTCACTATGCCTCAGTTTTCCCATCAACAAAATGGAGGTAATATTAGGACATCCCTTGCAGAGTCCTTTTTTGAGTATTAAAGGTGACACATTGGGGCACCTGGGTGGCTCAGTCACTCAAGCGTCTGCTTTCGCTCAGGTCATGATCCCAGGGTCCTGGGATTGAGCCCCGCATCCGGCTCCCTGCTCCCTCCTCCCTCCCAGCAGAGGGAGTCCGATTCTCCCTCTCCCTCTGCCCCCCACTCATGCTCTCTATCTCAAATAAATAAATATTTTTAAAAAGTGACACCTGTGTATGCATTACTTCAAACAGGGTCTAGAACACAGTAAGCACTCTACAATGGCTGATTATTAAACAGCCATTGTGTGCAGTTCTGTATTATACATAGAACAGAGATAAGGACTCCGAGACTGATGACAAGAAGAGAGGATACAGAGTGGGACAGAGACCGGAACTGGTGGCCGACTTTGGGGCAGCGTCATGACTGGCACGGTCCCGCGCGCGGGTATAGTCTGCCACTTGGCCCGCGGCCAGCGCTGACTTTCAGGAAGCTTGGCGGGATCCCGAGGGAAAGCCCCGTTGCTCACGGAGTCTCCGCCGCACACATAAAGCCGGCACGGAGGGCGCGGGCACCGCGATCGAGGGTGGGCACCACCGCGGGGCCAGTGGGAGGCAGGTCCCGCTGCCCGACAGGGAGGAAACGAGGGCACTCCGCAGGGAAGCAGGGAGCGCAGAGAGGCCGACGGCAAGAGGGGGTCTCCGGGCTCCTCCTCTCGCCCGCCACCGCCTCCGCGAGTGCCCAGCGCCCGCGCTCGGAGCGTCAGTCCCTGTGCGAGGCCCAGCAGAGGCAGGGTTTGGGCCCCTTGCCTGCCGTCCCGCGCCTGCTGCACGAGCAGAGATGGGACCGACGGGCGCAGCCGCGGTGGCCGTGGCGCTGTGGGTCTTGGTGACGGAGGGCGAGGCGGCGGACCCTGGCGTGGCGACGCCCCGGCGCTGCCACCTGTCACACTACCGCTCGCTGGACCCCAGGGCGCTGGCGGCCGTCAAGGCGCTGAGGGACCGCTACGTGAGTGATGCCCCGATCTCCCCAACCCGTCCCCCGAGCCCGAGGGCCCGCTGGTCGCTGTCTGCGACGGCCCTTGAACCTTAGCGCCCAGCAGGGCGGCTGGGATCTTGGGGCAGAATTCTGAGCGCCAGATCTTCCGGGCCGCTGGGGCGGGGAGGAGAGGGGGTCAGAACAGGTACCGCCGCTGTGCCCGTACTCCAAAGGCGCCCCCTGCAGGCGGTCTCGGCTCCACGTCGGGGCAAAGGGCTGGCTGGGCAAGGCGACTGCGCGGTGCCTTCAGCCCGCGTTCCCGCCTTCGGAGAGCTGCGGGGTTCCGTGCACAATCCGCACAACCGTCCTGGCCAGGCGCGTTCCACGAGCAGGAATCCCCGCCGTCGCAGCACTTCGGGGGCCTGGCGAGGTGGCCCAGCCTCACCCCGGCCCTTGTCCCGCAGGAGGACGAGACGCTGAGCTGGAGGCCGCGCAACTGCTCCTTCCGCCCAAGGAAGGATCCTCCGCGGCCCTGGGTGAGGCAGGCGAGCCGTCGGGGGGCGGTGGGGCGGCTGCGCGGACCCGGGCGCTGCCTCTCTAACTCCCGCTCGCTACCCGCAGTCGTGTGCGCGCCTCCGCTTCGTAGTCCGGAGCCTAGCGGACGCCCAGGCGGTGCTGAGCCGCCTGCCGAGCCCCGAGCGGTTCCCCGGCACCCGCCCGACCCTGGAGCTGCTGGCGGCCGCGCGGCGGGACGTGGGGGCCTGCGTGAGTGCCGCCCGTCCCCCGCCCCTCGGGCCCTCCCAGCTCGCTCTGCGCCCCCGGGCCTCCAGCCCAGGCCTACCGGCTTGGCCAATGTGTTCCGCAGCCACGATTCGCGCGGTCTCGGTGTCCCCCAATCCGGGCTTTGGTCCGAGGCTGGGAGGGTCACGGGCAGAGTCCCCGGGACACTGGGTTCTTCGCCGTCTCCATGTCCCTCGTGTTGCCCCTGCAGCTGGAGCTGGTCCGGCCGGGCTCCTGGAGGAAGTCCCTGCGGCCACCGAGGAGGCGTCCCCAAACACGGAGAGCTGTGAGTGGCGCAGGCGGTGGGGCGGTTAGACTGCCGGGAGGACCGTGTGAGGTTGAGACGGGGTGGGAGCTGAGACTCTGAGCGGCGAGCGTCTGGAGGGGACTTTGTCCCAAAGGGAATTCCTGGCTCAGCCCGGCTCCGGCTCCGCCTCCTTCCCGGGTTCCAGGACTCGCCTCGGTGCTACGAAGCCAGCGTCATCTTCAGCCTCCTGCGCCTGCTCACGTGGGACCTGAAGCTGGTGGCGAGCTCGGGGCCTTGTCTCTGATCCCCGCCACGGCTCCGCCTGGGACCCGAAGCTCTGCAGGAGGGCGCCTGGGGGACTGCCCTCTGCTGGCCTATCGGAGCCGGCGAGTGTCTCAGCCCGTGGGCGCTGAGGCTCGGGAGACCTCTTAGCCTGCGTTGGCCGGACCTCGACCCACCTGCACTGAGGGCCAGAGGTGCTGGTACTTTCCCCAAGACCAGACCGAGTTCCTCGGGATGCAGCGATATTTCCGTGGGACTGGTTGCCCTATGATCTTACAAGGTTGTTCAGGAAGAAATTTCAAACCTCGGTCCACCTTGGCCACTGACAGTCCTTGCCTCCCCCCACCCACGCCTCGCCTAATACCCAGAGACAGCCTTACTTACATCATTGCCTGGGTTATTCTCGCCATAACAGGGCTGGACCTCTAATTTGAACCTTCAGCACCTCCTTTGAGATTCTATGAATTTGGGGATTTGGGGCACCTGGGTGGTGCAGTGGGTTAAGCCTCCTACTCTTGATCTCAGCTCTGGTCTTGATCTCAGGGTCTGAGTTCTGTCTGGCCCCACGCTGGGTGTGGAGCTTACTTTAAAAAAAAAAAAAGGTTCTATGAATCTGAATATTGTATCTCCCCACCTGAGCTGGTCTCATTTCTTGAAGGATTTGGGGATCGCAAATGTCAGAGTTCCCCATTATTGTGATATTTTTGGATCCTGCTATTTATGTGTCCTTCTGTCTGTATGGCCTGCTACCTGTGTTTTCAGCAGTTTCTCCGGGTGTTTGTTTTCACTTATTAAATGGTGTGACACTTACGAGTTGGGAGCAATCATTTGGAGGTGGTGTGAAGTGGAGGAAGCCCGACTTTGGACTCAGACCTGAATTTGACACCCAGATGGGACATTTATTTGCCAAGTTATAGTTTCGGCATCTGAAAATAGTCTAGTGATACCTCTCTTGGAAAGGCGCATTTATCATCCATCCACCCCTTCAGTTATGCGCTCATCCTACATGGACCCTATTTCCTGGTTGCCACTTATTTGCCAGGTATTGGAGCAGACAGCCACAGCCCCTGTCCTCAGGGAGCTCCAGACTGGGGAAGGAGCCTATCATCATTCTGAGGAGCAGAGAGGAGGCCAGTGGACTGAGTCCAGAGCTCCACACAAGGGTGGCTGGGAGCAAGGTTAGCCAGATAGAGAAGGGCCAGGTCCTATGGCATCTGCAGAGTCTTCAAAGCACTTGAATGTCCTGGAGGGTACAGAGGGAGTCCTTGCAGGGTTTTTAAGCAAGGAAGCCACTGCTCCCACTTCTGTGTCTAATGTTCTGGCCTCCTAAGAGGAGAGCGGACTGGCATGCCTAGGAATGGATGCGGGAGTCTAGGTGTGCTATGATAGTGAATTAGATCTCAGTGGGGCAGAGAAGATGGTGAGATGTATTCATACCTTTTGTGGGTTCAAAACAATATATGCAAAGCAATGAGTGCTCAACCTGATAGGTGGAAGTGTCCCCAGTGTGATGAAGAAGACAGTATGATTGTAGTGGTTAAAAATGTGAAGTCTGGGGAGCCGGGGGGGTGTGGTTGGTTAAGCATCAGGCTCTTGGTTTTGACTCAGGTCATGATCTCAGGCTCAGGAGATCGAGCCCCAGGTAGGGCTTGAGACTCTCTCCCTCTGCCCCTCCCTTTCTCTCACTCTCTAAAATAAATAAATAAATCTTTTAAAAATGAACTCTGAGGTCAGAGAGATCTTAGAATCTCAACTCCGCTCACTTAGATACTGTGTGACCTTGGGCAAGGCACTTCAACTCTTAGTTTCCAATGGATAAAATAGTTATAATATCTTTCCTCACCACGTGGTTGTGGGAATTAAAAGCATTAAATCATGTCAGCTGCCAGGCCCTGGCACAAAGTAAAGACCCCATATGAAATCAATGTACCATTACTTTTAAAAAGCTTTAGCATGCAAACTGTCAAACAAGAGAGGAAGTGTTATCCGGGGGTCCTATCTCTAAAATGGATAAAGGAGACAGAGCTGTTCCCAGTCCAACAAAAAATTTCTCATGTCTTTGTGGCAGATCTTCTCCCCCATGTCGTTCTTGGGTGAGTCTTGATTGACTTAAAACCAATCATGGGATTCCCATTCCTCTTGCTCGGGATCAGTGTAGGCATGACTATGTGACTATGTATCAGCCAGGACCCCTGCAACACAGCCACGTCACAGTCAAAAGTGGAAAGGGACTTATTTAAGCACCAATGTTCAGAGGCAGGGCATGGTTAAGGGAAACCAACAAAGGGAGCATCCCAGGCCCAGCCGATGGCCAGAAACTATTACCATTCCTAAATTGGAAGGGACGTGGGAGGGAGTGGTTATCAGTCCCTTGACAGAGATTCTGGAACATCACTGCTGCCAGCACACAGCCCAGCAGGGATGTAGACAGGGGAGTAAATACCCAACTGCTCTCCCTACCCACCTCAATTTTCTTCTAACGCCTCCCATTGGCTAATCCCGGCTGGAAGACAGAAGGTAAGGGAGTCCCCATTGATGTGATCCAGATTCTGAGACCTAAAACAGAGCAGAGAGTGAATCTAGGGGAAGAAAGAGACGATGTGTTTCGTGGTGATCCCATTCTGGCTGATGATGAGGGAAATTTGGCTTGAGGGGAGGCAGGTGCTCTAAGAAAGGTTTTATATTGTTTCATGTGGCAGGCTGAAAAATGACTCTCCAAAAGATATCCACATCCTAATGCCAGGAACCTAGAAATGTGACCTTATGGGGGGGGAAGTCTTTGCAAATGTGATTAAATTGAGGAAGAGATGAGATTATCCTGGATGAGGGGTTGGGGGAGAGCTAAATGCCATGGCAAGTGTCTTATAAGAGCGATACAGTGAGAGATTACCCACACAAAGAGGAGGAGGCGGGGTGCCTGATGGCTCAGTGGGTGGAGCTTGCAACTCCTGATCTCAGAGTGGTGAGTTCGAGCCCCACACTGGGTGTAGAGATTACTTTTTTAAAAAATCTTTTAAAAAAGAGGAAGTAGGGGCGCCTGGGTGGCACAGCAGTTAAGTGTCTGCCTTCGGCTCACTGCATGATCCTGGCGTTATGGGATCAAGCCCCACATCAGGCTCCTCCGCTATGAGCCTGCTTCTTCCTCTCCCACTCCCCCTGCTTGTGTTCCCTCTCTCGCTGGCTGTCTCTATCTCTGTCGAATAAATAAATAAAATCTTAAAAAAAAAAAGAGGAAGTAATGTGACCACAGAGGCAGAGATGGGAGTGATGTGGCCACAAGGCAAGGAAGACTGGTAGTCCCTAGACGCTGGAAGAGGCAAGGAAGATTCTCCCCTAGAACTTCTGTGGAGGGAGCACACCTTGATTTTGGCCCGGTGATACTGATCGCGGGCTTCCGGTTGCCAGAGCTGTGAGAGAATAAATGTCTATTTGACACCACAAAGTTTGTGGTGATTTGCTACAGTAGCCATAGCCAACTCAGTTCATTATAGAGACCAGGACCTGGGCTGGTTAATGCTGCAGAAAAGGCTTTGTTACCCGATGTTAAATGGCTAACAGGAATATCAGGAAGGTTGAACAAATAGATTCTGTGTTGACCATTCTGGTACAATTTCAAGAGCCAAACCATAGACTTGGGTTTTTCAAGGACCGGCTTCTCTATGATCAGGACCCTGACTGCTTAATTAGAAATTGGCTTCCACAGCCCAGTTCAGGAAAGCAACTCAACCGGGAATCTGTCCCAGTGATGGGACAACTGCCATCAGGCAATGGCTATGATCAGGGATGCCTGGGTGATTCATCAGGTTAAGCGTCTGCCTTCAGCTGGGATCCAGCCCTGCACTGGGCTTTCTGCTTGGCAGGGCAACTCCCTCTGCCTGCCACTCCCCCTGCTTGTTCTCTCTCTCTCTCTCTCTAATAGATAAATAAAATCTTTTTTTTAAAAAAAAAGGAAATGGCTATGATCAGAAAGACCATCACGGAAAAGTGTACTTTTCCATGATGGTAGAGCCAGGAGAAGAGTGGTTTCTACCTCATGCCCACCATTCATTCACATCTTGTATGAGTGCATCTGATTGGCAAACCCAGACACAAGGCAGATCCTGCCTGCAGGGGAGTTTTTCGCCTTCTCACCCCTTCAGGCAGCAAGGCATATAAGAAGGGACTTGACATGGATGCTGGGCACCAACCCACCACATTCAAGACAGGCTTCCCAGCTATGAGTAGGAGACACAAGGAGAGCCTTTCATCCCCTCCTTACCCTGAGTGTCTTTGTGTCTCCATAAGATGCCTGGAACTTCAGCAGCCATCTTGGGACCATGAGGGTCTGAGAAAAAACCAATTTCCTAAAAGTAGCAATCTAAGGACTCTAAGCCCTCCACACTTCCTTTTTATTTTTTTATTTTTTATTTATCTATTTTTTAAAGATTTCATTTATTTATTCGACAGAGATAGAGACAGCTAGTGAGAGAGGGAACACAAGTGGGGGAGTGGGAGAGGAAGAAGCAGGCTTCCAGCAGAGGAGCCTGATGTGGGGCTCGATCCCCGAACACTGGGATCACGCCCTGAGCCAAAGGCAGACTCTTAACCGCTGTGCCACCCAGGCGCCCCCACATTTCCTTTTTTAAAATTTACTTTTTTATTCAAGTATAATTAATACACAGAGTTCTATTAGTTTCAGGTGTACAGCATCATGATTCACCAATTCTACACATTTCTCAGTGCTCATCAAGATAAGTATATTTTTAATCCTCTTTATTTATTTCACCCATCCCTCTCCTCCATACCTCCTTGACCTTCTAAAACTCACAATCCATCCCCCAGAGTCACCTCCATTTAGATTCCTTAATTGTGACAAAATGCATTGTCCTTAATGCTCATCCCCAAGTGAGACAGGGTTTTCAGTTACTTGCAGCCAAAGCATCCTGGTGACCGGATAACAGGCTTTCTGGCTAGAAATAGAAGCACCTCCTACCAGAATAGCACCATTCTTTTATGTAAATATTTAGCAGCTTTTGTGTGTCCCTGTGCTGGTCACTGAGACAATATTGATGAGACCTTGTCTTTGGGGAGCTTCGGAAATTCCTCCTCATTTGCTAAGATTTAACGAGATCACCTCTTCCTCTGAGAAGCCTTCCCGGGACCCACCAGTAAGTCACTCTTGGCTTTTCTTCCTCCACACTTTGGACATGACACTTACACCGCATGTGTGGTCTCTTTGTTAATGTGGCCTCTGAGCCCTCAGAGAGCTGGGACAGTGGGCCGCACTAAATTCCAGGATCAAGGCCCAAAGCCTGGACTCTGTAGATGTCAGGAAAATATGATTAATGAATGAAGGAACGAGCAACAACTATTGTATGGGGCGCCTGGGTGGTTCAGTCGATTGCACGTCTGCCTTCGGCTCAGGCCATGCTCCCAGGGTCCTGGGATCAATCCCCGAAGCAGGCTCCCTGCTCATCGGGGAGTCTGCTTCTCCCGCTGCCTTTCCCCCTGGCTCATGATCTCTCTCTCTCACTCACACTCTCTCAAACAAATAATCTTAAAAAAACAAACAAACAACTGTTGCGAAGTCATCACCCCTGAGCTGGGACATTATCTTGGAGGATCCCCAGAAGAGAGTGTCCAATTGCCCTGGGGCTCCAGTCATCATCAAGAAATGTCCTCTTGGGGCACCTGGCAGTCTTAGGTGGTAGAGCGTGTGACTCTTGATCTTGGGGTTGTGGGTTCAAGCCCCACATTGGGCATAGACCTTGACCTTAATTTTTAAAAATGTCCTCTCAAAGTATTTCATCCATTTACTCACTAAACATCTACTGAGTACCTACTCTGTGCTAAGCCCTGACCTGCATGACAGTTGGACACAGTGGTGACCAAGAGAACCCTGGTCTGGCCCTCACTGAGTTCAGTCGATCTCAAACTCTCCAGCACTTGGTATTTTCAGTCTTTCTGATTTTAGTCATTCAACTGGGTGAGTAATGGTATCTTGTGGTGATTTTCTTTTTCTTTTTTTCTCATTGTGATTTTATTTTTATTTATTTTTTTAATGTGGGGAATTCCTTTTTATTTATTTTTAATTTTTTTAATTTTTTCTACTTTTTAAAAAAAATTCAATTAGCCAAGGTATAGTACATCATTAGTTTTAGATCTAATGTTCAGTAATTCATTGGCTCAGTATAATACCCAGTGCTCATCATATCATGTGCCCTCTTTAATCTCATTGTGATTTTAATTTGCATTTCCCTAATGACTAATGATGAAGAGCATGATTTCATCTCCTTTGCAACCCACATATTCCCTTTGGGGAACTGTCTGTTCAACATTTTTGCCCATTTTTACTGGCTTATTTGTCTTACTATTGAGTTGCAAGTTTTAAACAATATATTCTGGATGGAGGCCATTATCAGATCATTGTTCGTCAAATATTTTCTCCCCGTCTATGGCTTCTCTTTTCATGTCTCAGCCTTGTCTATTTTTCATATATGGTTTTACTGAGATATAATTGACACACAATAAACTGCCAATAATTATAATGCAAGTTTGCAATTTGATCAATTTTGACTTATGAATACATTTGTGAAACCATCACCACAGTCAAGGTCGTAAACATATCCTCCAGCACCTAAAGTTTCCTCTGCCACGTTGTAATGCTTCCTTCCTGCCCTTCCTTGTTTATGAAGCACTCCTGAAATAAGTCAGAAAAGGGTCATGTATACTCTATGACTTCACCCTGGACATTCTGGAAAAGACAGAACAATAGGAATGGAAGCCAGATCAAACTGCCAGGGCATGAGCCAGTTGTCCCGCCCTGGTCCCAGGAGCCCCTCAGGCTGGGCTGGTCTTGCCTCTGCAGGCAGATGGTGACAAACACAGAAATCATCTGACAGGGTTAATGCCTGTCTTGGAGTCTTTTTCTCTTATTTTATTAGTTTTCTACTGCTGCCCTAACAAATCACCACAAATTTAACAGTCTATTATTATTTTTTAATTTAAGTAGGCTCCATGCCCAATGTGGGGCTTAAACTCACCTGAGATTAAGAGTCACATGTCCACCGACTGAGCCAGCCAGGCACCCCAAATCTAGCAGTTTATTATTTTGTTTTGTTTAAGATTTTATTTATTTATTTGTGAGAGAGAGAGCACGAGAGTGGGGAAGGTCAGAGGGAGAAGCAGATGCTTTGCTGAGTGGAGAGCCCGATGCGGGGCTTGATCCCAGGACTCTGGGATCATGACCCAAGCCGAAGCTCGATGCCTAAGCAACTGAGCCACCCAAGCGTTCCAAATCTAGCAGTTTAAACAGCACATTTCTGGATAACTCAGAATATCTATCTTGTCTGAAACCTCAGTGGCATCCACACAGTCCCTTTTGCCATGTAACATGCTTCCATCACTTCTGTTTTTCTCATCCACCCAACAACTTCTCAGGACCTGCTTCATCTTCCAGACAACCTGGAAACTGACCTCAGCCCCTCCAGGAATCAGGACATGGATATTAGAGGGAGAAGATTCTTCCTACCAAACTTATTACAGAGTTGCTAAAGTTCCTCATATATTCTGGATTCGAGTCTTTTATAATGATATGTGTTTCGTAAATATTTTCCCCTAGTCTGTGGCTTGTCTCTCGATTTCCCTTTTTTTTTTTAAGATTTATTTATTTATTTTAGAGGTGGGGGGAGGGGCAGAGGGAGAGGGAGAAAGAGTCTTAAGCAGACCCCACGCTAAGCGCTGAGTGCAATGCAGGACTCAATCTCATGACCCCTGAGATCAGGACCTGAACTGAAACCAAGAGTCCATCGCTTAACTGACTGTTCTACCCAGGCACCCCATTGTCTTTTGATTTTCTTCACAGTGTCTTTCAAGAGAGGAAGTTTGTAATTTCAATGAAGTTATCAATATTTTCTTCTATAGTTGTGCCTTTTGTGTACCATCTAAGAAATTCCTGCTTAACCCAAAATCACAAGGATTTTTTTTTCTAGAAGCTTCATAGTTTTAAAATTTACATTGAATTCTATGATTGCTTTTGAGTTAATTTTTGCTTATGTAGTGACATAGGCCATGGGCGGTTGGCCGTATTAGTTTGTTTACATGTGGATGCTCGGTTATTTCACCTTTCTTTTCTATCCCATTTCCTTGGCACCTTTTGCAAAAGTCAATTGACCACATATATGTGAGTCTCTGGACTCTGTCCTGTTCCCTTGATATATCTATCACCTATCCTTTGCCAATACTATACTATTGTTTTGATGTCACTAGCTTTATTTTAAGTCTGGAAATCAGATGGTGTGGGTCTTCCCATTCTTGTCTTTTCAAAATTGTTTCCTTTGCTTTTCCATATAAATTTAGATATTTGCCTATCAGTTTCTTAAATTAAAAAAAAAGTCTCCTGTGATTTTGATTTGGATTTCATGGAATCTGTAGGTCCATTGAGAAAAAATTGACAGCCTATCAATTTTGAGTCTTCCAACCCATGAAAATGATATATCTCTCTATTTTCTTTGGTTTTTCCCATTAATATTAGTTTTCAGCATACAAATCTTGCACATATTTTGTTACATTTATTCCCAAGTATTTCATATTTTTTATGTTAGGCTAAGTATCACTTGTAAATTTTCAGTGTCTAATTGTTCACTGATAGCATATAGAATTACAGGTTACTTTTGAATAGTGACCTTGTTTCCTGTGACATTATTAAACTTACCAATTCTAATAGTTGGGTGTTTTTGGGGTTTTTTTTGTAGATCCTTCAGGAATTTCAACATAGACAATCATGTTATCTGTTATTAAAGACAATTTTATTTCTTCCTTTCCAATATGTATGCCTTTTATTTCTTTTCTTGCCTTTCTGTACTGACTAGAACCTTCAGCAAAATATTGAATAAGATGGTGAAAGTAAACATTCTTGCTTCGTTCCCAATCTTATGGGAAAATATTCAACCCTCCACTATTAAGTATGATACTAACTTTCCCTTATCTCTTTTCTCTTCCTTGGATGTGAAAATTATGCTTGGAGTTATGACAGCCGTTTTGCCACTAATGAGAGAAAGGCTAAGAAAATCTGTTTTGGTATTATTGAACCACTGAACTAAAGCAGTCATCTCCTCCAAATTTGGTGTTATGTGAGAAAAAAAAATCCCTATTTTGGAATATTCTGTTTCTTGCAGCCAAAGGTATTCCCAAAGTGATATAGTCAGCACTTGTCTAGGATAGGTGGAGGACATTAACTCATAGCCAGATAATTTGGGGTTGACCAGATGTCCAGAATCCAATGGCTATTTCAAATTCTTAAGGCTTCTGACACCAATTAGGCTCTTAATATGATTGGGGGAAAAAAAATTAAAAAATGTTACCAACTTATTCTGGCTACGTGTGGATTGTTTTCTCTGAGGAAACTCTAGGGTTGACTGACATGCCCCACCCTTCCCAGTATCAGAAAAGGCAGGACGGGGCGCCTGGGTGGTGCAGTTGGTTAAACGTCCAGTTCTTGGTTTCAGATCAGGTCATGATCTCAGGGTCCTGAGACTGAGCCCTCCATTGGGCTCTGTGCTCAGCATGGAGTCAGCCTGAGAGTCTCTCTCCCTCTCCCTCTGCCCCTCCTGCTTGTGCTCTCTCTCTCTTTCTCAAATAAATAAATAAATAAATAGGAAGGAAGGAAGGAAGGAAGGAAGGAAGGAAGGAAGGAAGGAAGGAAGAAAAGGCAGGACAGGCCATGAGAGCAATCACGCATTTCTGTCTTCTCATCAACCTGACAACCAGCTACCTCTTCCGATTGACCTGGATTTGCACAAATTCACCCCAGCCTCTGAATCCCCTACATTCACCCCAGCCCCTTTCTCAACCCCTGCGATCTGGCACCCAGCCTCACCAGCCAACCATGAATGCCAGTGGTAAAGTTTGGGGAGCCTTATATTTGATGGGATGACAGATAATAGGTCAAGTGGCCTCCTTTCCAATCTCCTTCTATTGTGTCATCTTGAATAATAGAAGCTGGAATGCTAAAAATTTTTCCTAACTCCCTTTCAGTTAGTTCTGGATGTAGGTGAAGGTCTGACAACTAGGTGCATTCTCAGAAATTTGACAAGGAGAAGTGGGGTGTAAGCCTTCTTTCCACTGTTTTGATTTTGTTCTGCAGCAGCATCCCGAGTTTCAAGATTCACAGATGTCAAGAAGCAGTGGGACAACTTCATAATCACTGAGTGCCAGCCACAGGGCACGTTCTTGAAGTCAACAGTTCTAGCGATAACCTCACAATCCCACATCTTCCTTAACTGGGGCAGCGTTACTCATCAGGGTTCAGTCAAGAAAATAGAACCATTCTAGGTATTTCAAGTAACAGGGTTGAAATTCAGAGATTTGGTTGCACAGGTGTTTGGAAGGCTGACTGAGGAAAAAAAAAAAAAAAGGAACATGAGAGTAACCCAACCCAAGTATCAACAATGGAATAAACCAGCTATTACCTCTAGGATTGAAGGAACAAAGACAGATGATGCTCCCAGAATCCAGGATCTTTGTAATAAGGCCCCACTGGATGGGTTCTCAGACTATCAGTATCTGGTGCTGGAACCTCCAAACCTCCAAGGAGGCACCATGGCCACTCATGTTCCAACTTCTGAAGGGAGCTCCCTGCAGCCGGTGCCCAGGCTCTGAGTAGAGAACTGTGAAGCTGGTTCTCTGACTTCCAAAGGTATGTTCCCTGAAGTTGGGTCTTTGACCATCCATGGCGCATGGCATATTGGACTACTGGTGTGTTTTACGGGCTACAGAGAAGCTAGTGCTAGGAATACTGCAGTATTCCAGTTGGAACTAGAGCTGTCTATTGTGTAGTGAATGTGACGATAAATGACCCAGAACCTCATTCGAGAATGAAGAACTTACTTCTCCAGGTACCAGGAGGGCTTAGCTGGTGTCTTTGGGAATTGCCTGAGTTGAAGAAAACTGCTTTACCTAAATTCACACCTCCTTCCAGGGAGAGCCTACATCCAACGACTGATAAATATGGAGGTCTAAAGACCCAGACCGCTCCTCCCAACTCAGGACAATTCTGAAAGACTATCCAGAGCTCCCACAGGGTGGGGGGCGGTGTTTGTTGGGAATATATCACAGCTCCACTTCTCCCCTGCCCAATCCTGCTACATTCCCCTCCCTTTCACAGGTATTGCTCCTGGGAGCACCCCCTGGTTTTCTTTCTAGGAACCCCAGCTACTGGAAGGATGCTGATCTGAGCAAGAAGAAAGTTTCTGCTCCCTTCTTCTCTCATTGGCAGAACTTAATGAGAAAATGGCAAAGAGTCCAGGAAAATGCATTGTGTAGGTTTTCTGCCCCATAATCACAGAGCATGGAGTACACTTGGAGTAGAGACAAATGGGTTTGGGGCTGAGACTCTAGATGAACGATCAGTCCTCCCAATTTTCTCCTGAATTCAATAGTCCCACAGTCGTCTCCTGAATTTCCTGGTTGTGGGAGAAATAACAGCCCTCTGGTGGGCAAGCTCTGAAGCATTTGTCGGAAAGTCATTCCTGGACGCCAAGCCTATAGCTTTCTCCTTCAAGCCTTTGAGTGATTTTATAAGTGTATTAGTCAGGGTTCTCCAGAGAAACAGAACCCCTAGGTGATCTATAGAGATAGATATAGATAGAATTATCGTATATTATTTTGATATATTTTTATGTCACAATATAAAAAATGTATATTTTATATATATATATATATATATATATATGGAGAGAGATTTATTTTAAGGGATTGGCTCACGTGATTATGGAAATTGGCAAATCCAAAATCTGCAGGGTGAACTGGAAAACTGGCTACCCTGGGAAGAGACAAGGTTGCAGTTCAAGTCCAAAAACTATCTGCTGGGAAATTTTTCTCTTGCTCAGGCGAGGTCAGTCTTTTGTTCTATTCAGGCCTTTGATTGAATGAGGCCCACCCACGTTATGCAGAACAATCTGCTTTACTGAAAAGTCCATGGATTTAAATGTTAATATCATCCAAAAAACGCCCTCACAGAAACATCCAGAATCACGTTTGGCCAAATGTCTGGGCACCATGGCTCAGCCAAGCTGACACATAAAATTAACCATCACAGTAAGTGCCTAAATCTTACTATGAACCCCCTTTTGTTTAGAATAGCGAGAGCGGTTTATTCCTCCTACAAATGAACCCTGGCTGATATAAATATCGGTCTTTTTGCAAGATATCTGTTAGCCACTTCAAAGTCTTTCGCTTTGCAAAGTCTCTTTGTTGAAGTTGAAGAGAGTCAGAAAGATAACCTGGAGTGAGATCACTTGGATTCAGGCCCCAGATCTGCCACTTACTAGATAGATGTGACTTTGATCAAATCATCGCCCCTCTCTGTACCTCACTTTCCTCTGAAATAAAATAGATAAAAATAGTGTCTAGCTCATAAGGTTATTGCAAATATAGGTATTTAACATCTATAAACCACTTAGAATAACTCTTGGCTCAGCATCAGTGTTCAGTAAATGTTCATCATCATCACCCTCATCGCTTATGAGGATGGCCCCAAAGCTCCGTCGCCCACTCAAGCTTAATGATTTCCCCAAACACTAGGATATAGGGACTCTTGGCCAGTCTTTCCAAGGAATTCTGAGTTCAGGGGAGGGCAAATAGGAATAAGGAAGGGAGGAAGGGAACAGAGACAGACAAAGAGATTTAGGTTGTGGACAAATCGAGCTACAAAACCAATTCAAGAAAAAAAAAAGCAAGAGAAATTTATTTCTACATGGTTGTCAAAGAACACCAGAGAGCTGAAAATTTTTCTAGCCATGAAAATCCGGGTTGTTTATATTTGAACCATAACTGATATTTCAAAATCTTCAAGAAATTTTGGAACCACCAATGGAGTAATTCATTCAAATAAGGAACATCAATCAATTTTCATCCTTTGGGTGAAAAGGTTTTGAGGAAAGAGATATTCACACAGTCTCCAGTATCATCCCACAGATGACTTATTAATTAGAAGGAAGGAAAGAATTCTTTGTAAGAGCGAAATCTGGCAGTCTTCTCCTTAACCCAACCGTCGAGAGGGAGACAAACTGAAATCATGTTCCCCATGATGCAGCACACTGAGGACACAGCGCCCTCTCTGAATTATTCTTGCCAAAAACGTCGACCCTGAATTTAAATCATGAAGAAACAATCAGACAAATCCAAGCCAAAATTTTCTATACAACAGCCAGCTTTGGACTTTTCAAAAACATCAATGTCATAAGAGAATAAAACAAAACAGAAAGACTGTGGACCGGCTCCAGATCAAAGGACAGAAAGAGATGTGTCATCGACATCTAAACGCAATGCAAGGTCCTTGATTGGACTGGATCCTGGATTCGAAACTATATGTATTCTTAAAGAACAAAGATATTATTGGTACCACTGGATAAATTTGCATATGGAGTGCGTACTGAATAATATAGTGTTGATCCTCTTACCATGATGTTAAAATTTTGGAGCATTGTGATTCATGTCAGAGAATGTCCTTGTTTGATTTTTTTTTTAAGATTTTATTTATTTATTCGACAGAGATAGAGACAGCCAGCGAGAGAGGGAACACAAGCAGGGGGAGTGGGAGAGGGAGACACAGGCTCCCAGTGGAGGAGCCTGATGCGGGGCTCGTTCCCATCACGCCAGGATCACGCCCTGAGCCAAAGGCAAACGCTTAACCGCTGTGCCACCCAGGCGCCCCGAGAATGTCCTTGTTTTGAGGAGATTCATAGGAAATATTTAGGTGTAAAGTACTGTGATATCTGCAATTACTTTCAAGTGGGAGAGAGAGACAAAAGGAGGTAAAATGGTTTGGTTATTTATTTATCAGAGGGAGAGCACAAACAGGGTGAGCAGCAGGCAGAGGGAGAAGCAGGCTCCCCGCCAAAGAGGGAGCCCTATGCGGGATCGATCCCAGGACCCTGAGATTGTGACCTGAGCGGAAGGCAGATACTTAACCCACTGAGCCACCCAGGCACCCCAGGGAGGTAAAATCTTTAAAATCTTAACACTGGTGAATCTAGGGGAAGGGCTTAGGAATGTTATTGTACTATTACCACTTTTCTTTAAGAGTGCAAAATTTCAAAATAAAATATTAGAGGAAAATCAATAAGTATTTCTTTTTCTTTTTATTTTTTTAAAGATTTTATTTATTTATTTGACAGAGAGACAGACAGACAGCGATAAAGAGAACACAGGCAGGGGGAGTGGGAGAGGAAGAAGCTGGCTCCCAGTGGAGAAGCCCTATGCAGGGTTTGATCCCAGGACTCTGGGATCACGCCCTGAGCTGAAGGCAGATGCTTAACGACTGAGCCACCCTGGTGCCCCTAAGTATTTCTTTTTAAAACTTCTACCATGTTTCAAACAATTATAACTTTTTTTCTGCTACTTAGGGTCTTAGGCAGAGGTCCATTCGTTCCACAGTTACTGAGTGCCTACTGTGTACCAGGCATTACTTTAGGCACTGGGTAAGCAGTAGTGAACAAAACACAAAAATCCTTGCTTTCCTAGAACTGACATTCTAGTGGGAAGTGCATCTCAACCTGCCATTTTGGCTATTCACACTGGCACCCTCAACCATCCGGCCAGAGGTGTGTGGCAAAGAATGCTGGTGGCCCAGGCTGTATCCATTCTCCACTTATTTAGTAACAACACTGATTTAATTGCAGGTGGCAGTGTGCCCAGCTAAAAGATAATTACCAGCCTTCCTTGCAGCTAGCATAGCTAAGACAAAAAAAACTCTCTAGTCATTGGGTGGAGTTTCCAGGAAAGTTTCTTGAGGGGCCTAGGCAGCTAGCAGGTGCCCTTCATCCCCTTTACTCCTCCCGTGTCATCGTTGCTTTGAATATGCCCTGGGCTCCAGTAGCCGCAGTGAACCAAGGGATGACCTGTAAATGGAATCCATGTGCTGAGCCTGGCCGAGCAGGAGGCTGAAGGCACTGCATCCCTAATGACCTGGTGGAGCTGAATTACTAGCCCCACCTCTGGATTTGTCTCACGTGGGGGAGAAACAGACCTCTATCTTGCAGGTGGTCTCTGTTCTAATAGTCAGATATAATTCGCAGCTGACCCAAGAGCACTCACGGACGCTGACACGCCAGCCAGAGGGGATGGGGCCGGCATGGTGGTGACGTTATTTATTGAGTGCTGTCTACCAGCCAGGCATTGACTGAAGTACTTTGCATGCATTAGCTTATCTAATCCTCACAACAACCCTGTGAAATGGATGAACATTAACCCATTTTACAGGTGAGGACACTGAGGCACAACGCAGTTGAAACACTTGGCCAAGGTCACACGGCTAACAGGTAGTGGAGCCAGGCTATGAACCAGGCCATTTGGAGCCTCAGCTCTTTCTCTTAGAGCAAACTGTTCTGCCCCATAAACAAGGGGGAGCCCTGGGGCAGGGCAGTGGACTGACCCAAGCAGCAAACCGCACCACTCCGAAGAGCCTATAAGGTCTCCTCCCACACTGACCATGACTTGGCCACATGACGGGCTTTGGCCATGGGGCATTAACACAAAAACTTGCTAAGTGTTTGTGTATTGGAAATACCCCTGCCACCTTGCCAGAAAGTCCAGTCTGGACTACTGAATGGTGAAAGACCCCTGTGAAAGGAAGACCCACCCACCCAGGTGAGCATCCCAGCTGACCCCAGCACCCAGCCCACCAGCTGACAACAGCCTTGTGAGTGAGTACAGGAGAAAAACTGCTCAGCCAACTCTTAGAATCTTGAGAAATAGTAAGTCACTGTTGTTTTTATCCACCAAGTGTTGGGGTCATTTGTCATGTATCACTAGATTACCGAAACAGGCAGACAGAGACATAGGAAGGGACCTGAGGAAAGGTACAGGGAAGAGGCAATTAAACTCACCAACTATTTACTAAAGCGCCAGGTCCTGTAAGTCCCAGGGGAAGCTAAGGAGAGGGAAGAATGAAATCAGAGGTTCAGGGGTGCCTGGGTGGCTTAATTGGTTAAGGGTCTGCCTTTGGCTCAGGTCATGATCTCAGGGTTCTGGGATTGAGCCCCGCTTCAGGCTCCCTGCTTGTGTGCGTGCTCGCTCTCTCTCTCAAATAAATAAATAAAATCTTAAAAAAAGAAATCAAAGAGGATCAGACAGTCCCTGCCCTCAAGGAGCTGACCTTTGCTGGCCCTAGAAGATTCCTGCACAAGGGAGGCAGCGTAGACTGGTTAGTGAGCTCAGGAGCCTGCCGGTGTGGGTATGGATCTTGCCATCACCTCTTCCTAGTTGCATGAGCTTGGCAAGTTATTTCACTTCACTGGACATCATCCATTCATCCACAAATACCTGTTATTAAATCCTGGAAAACGCAAGCTAACCTAAAATGACAGAAAGCAGATCTCTTGATCCCCGGGGAAGGGAGTGGACAGGTGTATACGGATGTCAAAACGCATCAGTACATTTTAAATGTGTACAGTTCACTGTATGTAAATTATACCTGGATGTGATGTTTACTTCTATGTGTCAACTTGGCTAGACTATACTTCCAGTGATTCAATTAAGCACTAATGTAGATGTTTCTGTGAAGCTATTTTGTAGATGTGGTTAAAGTCTGCAATCAGTTAATCTAGGAGATTATTCTCAATAATCTGAGTGGGCCTCATCTGATCAGTTGAAAGTCTTTAAGAGCAAAATTAAGTGGTGGGGTGTGTGTGTTGGGGGGAATTATTCCCTGCAGGAAAAAGAAATTCTGTCTGTGGACTGCAGCATCATCTCCTGCATGAGCCAATTATTTGGAATACAACGATCTACATGATAGATAGGTTAGAGAGAGAGAGAGAGAGATTCTAGTGATTCTGCTCTGGTAGAACCTTGCCCAATACACTTAATAAAAGTGTGGGGGAAAGTTTAAGAAATCTACATAAAGGCAGAAAAAAATAGCTACTAGTCTCTGTTGAAATACAATGAGAAATTATGATTAAAAATGGCAGGCGTTGGGGCGCCTGGATGGCTCAGTCAGTTGACCATCTGACTCTTGATTTTGGCTCAGGTCATGGTCTCAGGGTTGTGAGATAGAGCCCAATTTGGGGCTCGATGGTAAGAGAGTGACTATAAAGATGGAAAGAGAATTCTGAAGGGTACCCTAGGTCTGAGGAGCACCCAAGGAAGGACAAACTTGAAGGGGGGTTTGTTCAGACCTCCACCACTGAATGGTGGGGAAGTTCTCTGGGCCACCAGGGTCAGAGCTGGTCAACGGTCATCATGTGGGCAGAAACAGCATTCAGGGGACACACAAGCCAAGGCTGGCAAGGGGCTGCACAGAGGAAGTTGGGGGGCTGTGAAGGTGCTGATGGAGCTGGGAGCTGAGGAGGACACCATCAGCAGGGTCTGGCATACTTCTGTGTGTGGCGTGGCCAAGGCAGCTCCAGGCCGGGTGTACAGGATGAGGATTGGGTCATCAAGTCACTAGACAGCCAGCCCCACATCCCTCACCCATCCCATCCCACCCCTCACCACACATATGCTTGTGGCTGGGGCGAGGGCATGAAAGCAGTAACCTAGCAGGCCACAGCCTGTGCTGCCTGAGGCTCCAGGATACTGCCACCCAAGTCAAGAGAGAAAGCACATGGAAGCTGGAGAAAGCTGTCCCCTGCAGTAAGGTGGCTAAGAGAAACCACACAGGACCAAGCAGTGGAGAGAAAAAACCCTAGCAACTAGAACCAGGAAAGAGAGCTCCTTTCTCCTCCAGTGTCCCTCCAGCGCCCTATACAGGCCAGGCTGAACAACTTCCTGGCTGGCCAAGGAGAAATACCAAGGCCCAGCTCCATTAGCAAAAAGCAGGCAAAAAGAGTAAATTTGGAACCAAGAAAAAATAAACTTAAAACCTCCACAAATGCTCTCCCACATTTTGGTAATTTGCCACATTATGAAACCCACCCTTCCTCAGGTAGAAGCCAAAAAAACTCACACTCCCAGATTCCCTTTCTCCTGAGCAGTACTTCTGTAGACATATGACCTGGGTTCCACCAATCAGATGCATCCACGTAAGCTTGGGTTCAAAAGTGAGCCACAATACCCAAGAGAGATGAAAACACATGTCCACACAAAAACGTGAACAAATGTTCCTGGCGGTAGAGCCGATGAGTAGAAACAACCCAAAAGTCCACCAAATGACATATTGGATAAACAAAACAGGGTATATCCACAGGATCAAATATGGTATCAGCCATAATGAAGTGCTGATATGTTACAACGTGGATGAACCTTGAAAACAGTATACTAAGTCAAAGAAGCCAGCCAGACAGACTGTATGATTCTATTTGTATGAAATGTCTAGAACAGGCAAATCCATAGAGAGGAAAGTAGATTAGTGGTTGCCTAAGGCGGTGTAGGGAGAGGGGGTTGGGAGGAAATGAGGAGTGAAGGCTAAAAGCATATGGGATTTCTTCGGGGGTTGATGAAATGTTCTGAAATGTTCTAAAATTGATGGCTTTGCAACTCTGTGAATATATTAAAATCCATGGAACTGTACACTGAAATGGGTGAATTATATGGTATGTGCATTATATCTTGATAAAGCGCTTACCAAAAAACATGTGCTATGGTGTCAGGTAGGGCTAGGGAGTATGAAATGCATGAGAGCAACTAAAGTCTGAAACCTGGCTTTGCCACTTACAAATCATTTGACCTTGGGGCGCCTGGGTGGCTCAGTCAGTTTGACCTTCTCCAGTATTGGAGTCAGAATCAATCTGACTCTTGATTTCAGCCCAAGTCATGATCTCAGGGTTCATAGGCCAAGCACCACCTGTGGCTCCATGCTCAGTGTGGAGTCTACTTGAGATTCTCTCTCTCCCTTTCCCTCTGCCCTTCCCCCACACCCCAGCTTGTGCACTCTCTCTCTCTCTAAGTAAATAAACAAAATCTAAAAAAAAAAAAATGGTTTGACCTTGACTGAGTTACCTCACCTTGCCAATCCTCGGTTTCCTCATCTATAAAATTGGAATGATAATAGTACCTACTTCATGTACTGATTGTAGGAATTAAATGAAGTCACTGAGAGTGGCTGGGAGATAATGAGCACTCAGTAAATGTTGGGTTTTGTTCTTTAAAAAAAAAGTGAGCTACAAGAGGAGATGGCCACAAAAATGGAGAGCAGTTACCTGGCGGCCTCTGCAACAGAAGCCTCTAGTTCTTTGGGGGAGATTGTGAAGGATGCTCCTAGAGTCTGGTCCTGATCATCAGCAGTTCTAAGCAGCAGGTATGCGGTTTTCCCCCCAGAGAGGCCCTCGTGATGCAGTTAGGGATTATTTTAGGTTATTATCTTCATAATCTGCCCCTCTGCCCTCTCCGATAATCCATGAGCCTCTCTAAGTCCTTATCACATGTCTTTGCTCAAGCTAGCCAGTGTGGATCCTGTTGTTTGCAGCCAAGAGCCCTGACATGTACAGGGAGAAAGGAGTTCTTGAAGAGACAGCAATGAGGCCATCTGGTAGAGAAGGTAGGTGAATAGGGAGATGAGGTTAGAAGGCCTGGAGGCGCCAGCTCTTAAAGGGCTTTGTTAGGTATGACAGGTGATTTGAACAGAGTGGGGACATCATCTCTGGCTGTATGTAGACAGTCACAGAATGGGGATGGGGGGATCAGGGAGGGGGGCTGCTGTGATTGCCTGGGCAGGAGGTGACCATAGACAGGGCAGGATGGGGGTGAGAATTCGATCAGAAATCGGTGAATTTGAAGATACGTTGGAAGTACAGCCAGAGGGATTTGCTGACGAATGTGTGGGAGAGAGAGAGACAGACAGATGGAGCAACAAGACAGAGGGAGAAAAAGAGGGAAAGAGAAAGAGGTCAAATGTGACTTGATGGTTGCAATGAAGCCTCAATTCACCAGCAGGAAAAGGAGAACAATACTGGAGAAGGTCATCATGAGGAGTATAATTGCGGGTATAAACCATTTTGCACATTTCATGTACCACTATCACCCTTATTTACTACGGCGTGTGTTTGGGACAATTCATGCAAACCCATCATCTTTGTCCTGGAACACCCCCCAAACCCTCCATGTGTCCCCTAAAATTCCAAGAAAGACTTCCTCCATGCCCCAATTTCTTCAAAAACATCTGCCCCCTTACTTTGTGCCCCTTACAGGGAAAGTAGGGCATGGACTCAGGGAAACTGCACCCCCTCCCACACCACCAACTCCATGGGTTCTAAGGATTTATCAGTCCAGGAGCCTCTTCCCAAAAGACTTCCAGGCTCCCTGCTCTAGCCTCCTTTCTGTTTCTCTTTTAAAGTCAATCTCCTATCTGTCACCTCCTGACCACTGCCCACCTGGCCTCCCAAGTCCTGCCCAAACTGCCTGCAAATTCTAAATTCAGATGGTGCAGTTGCTTCACTTACATAAACTAGGATCGTCCCTCCAGCCAATCCAGTGGTTCATGGGTTTTGCTTGCTTTACAATCACCTGGGGAACCTAAAGATACCCATGTCTGAGCCACAGTCCCAGAGAGTCCCCTGGTCTTAATGATCACACTCTACCAGTGGTTCTCAAACTTTAATGGCCACTGGAATCAGCTGGAAGTCTTGCTAACACATAGATGGCTGGACCCCATGCCCAGAATTGCTGATTCTGTAGTTCAGACCATGGGCATTTCTGACAAGTTCCTAGGTGAGGCTGATGCTGCTGGTCCAAGGACCACACTTTGAGAACCGTTGCTCTACACCAAGAGGCAGTTAAAACTCTTGCTCCTGAGAGTGTGATCCACAGACCACTGGCATCACCTTAGAGAGTGTGTTAGAAATGCAGAATCTCAGGCCCTGCCCCTGACCTATGAATCAGAAATCTGCATTTTACCAAAATCCTCAGGTGATTTGTATACGTGTTAAAAGTTTAAGGAGTATTGAGTTCAACCCCAGTTCTGCCTATTACTAACTGTGAGATTTGGAAGTGTCTTCTTGAAGTCTCAGTTTCCTCACTATAAAATGGGGGTAATAGTAACCACTACCTCATAAGATCATAGTAAGCATTAATGGGTTAATGTAAGTACAACAGTGCTTGGCAAAGGATATGCACCAAATAAATGTTTGCTGTTTTTGTTATTATTATTGTCAGCTCTTGTCAGCTCCCCAAGTGTTTCTAATATGCAGCCAAAAACGAGAAACACTGAGCAAGGCTAAAACCTGCCCTTGGGGCCCCAGGAGCCATGGAAATGTAGCCAAAATGTGGAAACAGACTGAAATGGAGATGCAGATACCAAGCTAGGGACCAGAGCCCAAAAACAGCAGCAAAGCACCATAGACTGCAACCCGAGAAATCAAAAGCTGAACCTAATGAGGGAGACTGAGACTCCAAGAGAACCACACACACAGAAAACAAGTAACAACCGTTTCCACGGAGTTAGAGGTAAATTAGAGGTAAAGCTAGGTGAGGTTGACCTTCTTCCCCTGATCATCTATCCATCCATCTATCCATCCATCTACCCACCCATTCATCCAACCACCCATTCATCCATCCATCTACCCATCTATCCATCCATTCACCATCCATCCATCCATCCATCTACCCATCTATCCATCCATTCACCATTCATCCATCCATCCACACATCCATCCATCCATTCATTCACAATCTATCCATCCATCCATCCATCCATCCACACATCCATCCATTCATCCATCCATCATCCATCATCTGCCCCAATCCATGGCCCAGTCCTACCTCCCCTCTCCCTGCCACGTCCTATCTCTTCAGTCCATCCATACAACAGGTAGGACCACAGGTCCAGTCCTGGTCCTGGTGACACCCTCAAGAGTCCACAAACCCTGGGAGAGGCTGGTGTATTGTGAGAATCTCATCACCAGGCATCCAAGAGAATGTGCCACCACCTTTGCAAATCTCCTCCATGGGGGTTAAGAAGGCAAGCTCTGGAATCAAGCAGACCAGTCTTTGAATCTGACTCCGTCACCTACCAGCTTGGCGGCCTGAAACAGATGACTTTACTTCTCTGTGCCTCAGTTTCCTCATCTGGAAAGTGGGACATATTTTTTAAAAGATTTTCTTTATTTATTTGAGACAGTGAGTGAGTGGGAGGGAGAGGGAGAGAGAATCTAAAGCAGACTCTGCACTGAGCACAGAGCCCAACGTGGGGCTCGACCCCATGGACTGCAAGATCATGACCTGAGCCGAAACCAAGAGTCAGATGCCTAACTGACTAAGCCACCCAGGTGCCCCGAAAGTGGGACATATTTAGAACAGTGGCTAGTATAGGGTAAGCATTCGAATGTAGCCATGAGGGCTTATAATTTCCCATCAGTCCTGCTAAAGGCTCACCTCCAAAACTCCCATTCCAGACATGCCTCTCTCTGGTCCTCTGTGGACTCTCTCCCCCTCATTGAGATATAATAGTGGTAGCTCTTATTATTGGGGTCCACCCTCCATCGCTCATGCTGTGGGTTGAGACCCCTGCCCTGCCACTGTCCTCAAGACCACTCCATGCTGAGGGACCAAAAAAGCAAATACTTGGTCATCCTTGGCACAGGGTAGGGACTCAATAATATTTGATGAGAGAATGGATGAGAGAATTCTTAGGTACTTAGTGGACCATGGTTCTGGCCCCTCTACGGGACTTGAAACTGGGTACTGCTGTAGCAATTGAAGAGCTGGGGGAGCTTAAAGGATACAAGTGAGGGTACATAGGTACATGTGAGGGGCAAAGCTGAGCCAGACAGTGGGGTCAGGTGAAGGGAGACAGGTGATTAGTGAGAAGGAGACCCACAGGTCAGGTTTAAGAGAGACCTGAGGAGACATACTTGAGTGGTCCAGGTGGCAGACACAGGCAAGGAGCAAGTCGGAGAGAAGGAGCAGAGTCCAATGGGAGTCTTAGCTCTCCTGCCTCACCTGGCCCTGTCATCTGGCTCTCCTCATCAGCCTCTCTAACCTGTCTGCCCTCACCTCTCTCCCCCCTTAACTTCCCTTCAATTCTCTCACTCACCTGTCCCAACACCCAGCTCTCCACACACACCCCTGCACTTAACCTTTCACCTGTTCTTATCCAACCGTCCCTCCCTTCACCTGCCTTGCTGCCTTCTCCCCTCCTCAGTCACTCCTCACAGATCTCCCCCTTCATCTTTAATCCTCCACCTCTGTTCTTCTAATCTGTCCACCTTCACTTATTCTCCATTTGTCTTTTCTGTCATATCCTTTTTGCTGACAGGGGCTGCCTGTTTCCCACACAGGACCCCTCCATGGTCCTCAGGGCTTCTGAGAGCCCTGGGGTGAGGTTGGGGCTGTGGACCTCAGAGTGGGAAGGGACATGGGAGGCAGTGGGATGTCTCAGACCTGCATGGAAGAGATGGGCAAGAGGTGGGGAGGAGGATATAGAAAAGGCTGCATACGAGATGGAGGTCCCCTGGGATTGGGATCTGGGGGTGGAACCTGAGGTTCTGCAGCAAAAGCTAAAAGCTGGTGGAGCCAGTCCACCTCCTCTACCCTTAGGTGACCCAAAGTGTCCCTTTCTGCCCATGTCCCACCCTCTGCCCTTGAAGACGCACCCCTGTGTTTTCTCCCAGGGTCCCCTCTAACCCCAACACTGCAGTGGGGGTCCTGAGAATCCAAGGTGGCACCGTGTGAGGGGTGGGCAGCGGAAGTAGGGCTGACACCCCACTCAGGGTCCCCTGATGCAGCTCTTCCCACCCCCACCTGGAACCCATGCCCTTTATTCCTTCACTCAGACCTACCCAGACTACCCAGGACAACGTTGGCCATGTTCAGAACCACTGCAAAGCAAGAAAGGCAAATTGCAGAAAAATGTATTCCGTATGATTGACACCACCTTTGTAAAAATCGCAACAAGAATCTGTACCATGAACCTGCATTTGCTATAAGTATAGGGAAAGCTGTGAGTTAACAATGGTTATCTTTGGGGGTTCAAGTGGGAAAGGGAGGGGTGGAGAGGGAGGTAATAAAGACAGGGGAATAATATAAGCTGAATGGAAAAAATAATCATGGGATCAATTTTTTTCTTGTTAGTACATTTTTATCAACTTTAATTTTTTTTATTTTAAAATACTAAAAACTTACAAGAAGTTGTAGAAATACTGCAGAGAAGTTTCCCGTATCCGTCATTATGTAACGATAGCACATTCTCAAAACTAGGAAACTGACATGGTCACAATACAATTAACTCGATTATAGACCTTGCTGGGACTTCAGCTTTCGAATGCGTTCATTTCTTTTTGTCTGTCTTTGCGTATGATTCAGTGACATTACATCACATTTCTAAATAAACACCACAATCAAAATACAGAATTGTCTTCTCCCCCCAAAGAAACGCCCAAGGGCCACCCCTTTATATTAACCCTTCCCTCTGCGGTTACCTTCCTGCTCTGTTCTTCATCTCTATAATTTTGTCATTGCAAGAACGTGACATACATGGAATCATATATCATGTAAAATTTGAGATTGGCTTTCTTCACTCGGCACAATGTCCTTAAAAGCCATCCAACTTGTGTGTCTCACTAGTTCTTTCCTTTTTATTGCTGAGTACTATTCCATCGTACAGATGCGCCAAAAATGGGATACCTGTTGAAGGACATGTAGATTGTTTCTAGCTTGAAGTTACTACAAATTACTAATATTAAATAGTATAGCCAATACTAATAGTTTAATGGGCTATTAAAAGTGCCATAAGGAGCACCTGGTTGGCTTAGTTGGAAGAGTGTGTGACTCTTGATCTCAGGGTCATGAGTTAAAGCCTCGTATTGGGTATGGAGTCTACTTTAAAAAAAAAAAAGTGCCATGAATATTCGTATCAGATTTTTGCGTCAACACATTTTTATTCCTCCAGGATAAAATGCCTCTGAGTGTGATTATGGAGACATGAAGTTTAAGTGTATGTTTAACTTTTTAAGAAACTGACAACCGTTTTCTAGAGTGGCTTTACAATTTTACACTCCCACCAGCAACATATTAGAGTTTCAGTTTCTTCAAATCCTCACCAGCATTTGGTCTAATCAGTATTATTAAAATTAGTCACACTAATAGGTGTGTAGTGGTTGTGCATCATTTAATCTGCATTTCCCTAATGGTAAGAAATGCTGACATCTTTTCTTGTGTTCATATGTCGTCTGAATATTCTTTTTAGTGAAATGTCAATGTCTTCTGCCAATTTTCTAATTGGATTTTTGGACTTTTTTTAATTGATGAGTTTTGAGAGTTTCTTTTTAAAGATTTATTTATTTATTTTTAGAGAGAGAAAGAGAGACAGTGAGCATGAGCAGGAGGGAGAGAATCTCAAGTAGATTCTGCACTGAGTGTGGAGCCCTACATGGAGCATAATCCCACAACCCTGAGATCACCACCTGAGCCGAAACCAAGAGTCAGATGCTTAACCAACTGCATCACCCAGGTGCCCCCTTGAGAGTTTTAAAAAATATTCTAGATACCAGTCCTTGTCAGATATATGGTTTGCTAATATATTCTTCTAATCAGTTACTTATTTTCTTGTCCTATTAACAGAGTCTTTCACAGAGTAGGTTTTTAATTTTTATAAAGTCCAATTGATCCTTTTTGTGTTTTTTTTTTAAAGGATTATGCTTTGGTTATCAAATCTAAGAATTCTGCCTAACCTACAAATAGACCATTTACATTTAATGGAATTTTTTAAAAGATTTTATTTTATTTTATTTTATTTCATTTTTGAGAGAGAGTATGCACGAGCAGGGGAGAGGGGCAGAGGGAAAGGGAAAGAGAGAACCTCAAGGAGGCTCCATGCTCAGTGCAGAGCCTGACAGGGGCTTGATCTCATGACCCTGAGATCATGACCTGAGCTGACATCAAGAGTCAGACACCTAACAAACTGAGCCACCCAGGCATCTCCTACACTTAATGTAATTATTAATATGGTAGCACTGAAGTCTGACATATTTTTTCTGTTCTTTTTATTTTTCAATATTTGCTTTCTCCTGCCTTCCTGTGAATTACCTGAGCATTTTTTAGTGTTTCATTTTGCCTATCAATGGTGATTTTGCATATATTTCTTTGTATAGGTTTTTTTAGTGGTTGCTCTAGGATTTCAATATACATATAAATATAGCTTCTCACGGTGTTTTACTATTGACGTTTTACCACTTCAAATGAAATGCAAAAATATTACTATTTAGGTCCCTTTACCCTCTCTGCTTTATAAATACATACGTATCCTAAATATCTTTTTAAATACATTGAGAATAACATCAGATAGTAGTATACTTTGCTTTCAAACATCCAACATTATTTTTAAAACTTCCAAGGAGGGCAGTCTATTATACTTACTTACATACTTACCCATTCTATACGCCTTTCTTCATTTCTGATATTCTAAGTTTCCTTTGGCTTTCATTTTCTTTCTGTTTGAAGAATGTCAGGAATTCTTTTAATACAGGTCGGCTGGTAACAAGTTTTCTTAGTTTTCTTCACTTAAAAATGCCTTTATTTGATATTCTTTCCTAAAGAATATTTTCACTGGATAAAGAAGTCTTAGTTGACAGTTCTTTTCTTTCAGCATTTGAAAAATGTGCCACTGTCTCCTGGCCTCCATGGATTCTGAAGAGAAATCTGCTGTCAGTCAAATTATTGTTCCCCTATAAAATGTAATGTGTCATTTCTCTTTGGTTTCTTTCTTTCTTCTCTTTCTTTCTTTTCTTCCTTTCTTCCTTTTCTTCTCTTTCTTCCTTTTCTTCTCTTTCTTTCTTCTCTTTCTTTCTTCTCTTTCTCTCTCTTCCTTTTCTTTCTTTCTTTCTTTCTTTCTTTCTTTCTTTCTTTCTTTCTTTCTTTCTCTTTTTCTCTTTCTTTCTTTTTCTTTCTTTCCTTCCTCTTTCACAAATTCCAAAAAGGCTTTATTATATCCAGAGAGGAGGGGTTCAGTCCTTCTTGACTGCTGCTTTCCTCATGGCTACCTGGACATTGCTTAGCTCCTCTCTCTCGGCATAGATGTGTATCTCCACCCTTTTCTTGATGAAATTAAGACAGGCTTGTCCTTGGAGACCTTGCGCAGCTCCATGGCACATCATATAGGGTGAAGCCGCACACCTCTCAGATCACATCCTGCACGAACATGGCGTGCTTCGTGGTGTGCCCGCGGCGGTGGCCGCGCCTCGGCTTGCTCACTTTCTTAGTCATCTTGCGTCCCTGTTGAGGCTCCTGTGGGAGGGTAGCGCAGAGCTGTGGCTGCTGTTCCTCAGTGGCTGGAACACTGGTTACTGTCAAGATTCTTTGTCCTTAGTTTTCAGAAGTCTGATTATGGGGGCGCCTGAATGGCTCAGTCGTTAAGCGTCTGCCTTCAGCTCAGGGCGGGATCTCCGTGTTCTGTCCCGCATAGGGCTCCCTGCTCCACGGGGAGCCTGCTTCTTCCTCTCCCACTCCCCCTGCCTGTGTTCCCTCTCTTGCTGGCTATCTCTCTCTCTGTCAAATAAATAAACAAAATCTTAAAAAAAAAAAAAAGAAGTCTGATTATGATGTGCCTGGACGCAGCTTTCTTTGCTTTATCCTTTTTGGGATTACTCAGCTTCTTGAATCTTTAGACTTAGGTAGTTTACCAAATAGGCAATATTTCAGCCATTATTTCGTCAAATATTTTTTTCAGACCAGAGTTTCCTTCTCTTTTTCTCCTGGAACTTCAATGACATGAATATTAGATCTTTTGTTATTGTCCCAAGAGTCCCTGAAGCTCCTTTTGTCTCAATAGGTAACTTTTAATTTAAAAAAAAAATCTACTTTTAGTATAGACTTCAATCTATTTACTTTCTGTTGTTCAGAGTGGATAATTTCTTTTGTTTTTTAAGACTTTTATTTATATGAGAGAGAGAGAGAGAAAGAGCATAAGCGGGGCTAGGGGCAGAGGGAGAGAGAATCTCAAGCAGACTCCCCACTGAGCAGGGAGCCCTACGCTGGGCTGGATCTCACAACCCTGAGATCATGACCTGAGACAAAGGCAGACGCTTAACCCCCTGAGCTGCCCAGACTCTCCAGCGTGGATAATTTCTATTGCCCTATTATCAAGATCACCAACTCTTTCCTCTCTCATCTCCATTCTTCCGTGGAGAAGAATGAGTTTCTTCCAGTGAATTTTATTTCAGTTATTGTATTTTCAGTTCTAAATTTTTCATCTGGTTCTTTATGTTTTCTAATTCTTTCTGAGACTATATGTATTTTTGGAGGGGAGAGAGGCAGAGGGAAAAAGAGAATCTTAAGCTGGCTTCATGCTCAGTGTGGAGACTAACAAGGGCCTTGATCTCACAACCCTGAGATCACGACCTGAGCCAAAATCAAGAGTTGGATGTTTAACTGACTGAGCCACCCAGGTGCCCCAAGACTCTATTTTTAAATTTGTTTCAAGAGGGTTCATGAGTGCTCCTTGAAGCATTTTTACAAGTTACTTTAAAATTATTGTCAGATAATTCCAATATCTGTGTCATCTTGATGTTGGTATCTACTTATTGGCTTTTCCCGTTCTAGTTGAGATTTCCCTATTCTTGAGATATGGGGTATAATGAATTATTTTCTCTTGTACCCTGGACATTTAGGGTATTAAGAGACCATAATTCCTTCTTAAAAATGTTACTGCCAGGGCAATAATCAGAGCTCGGTTTACACATCCCCAGTACCAGTCACCTTGCACAGTGGCTAAATCACAATTTTTGGAGTTTTGGATAATTTGTTGTATAGTTATTGTAATGAGAGAGAGAAAGAGAGAGACAGAGACAGAGAGATCCATTTGTATATCAAAGGGGAGATTGTATATGTATGAATATATGTGTGCATATATAATTATTTTATTCTCTGGGCCCTAGGGGTATGGGAGCAATAGAGTAAAATGGCTTTAGGGCTCTTGGTAGGGTTGGATTGATAGTGATAGTGTCCCAACCACAGTTTGGGGGAACTGAGAGCTGGGCCGGACGTCTGAGATGGGTCATCCACGTGGCTGGCAGTTGATGCCTAATAAGGGTGGGAGCATGGTGGTCACAAGGTGGTCATCCTTCTCACATGGCAGCTAGCCTTCCCCCAGGTGAGAATCTCAAGAGGACCAACCAAGCTGGCCTTTTCTGACTTAACCTCAGAGGTCATGCAGCACCTATGCTTACACATGAGCTACTAAGGCCAACCCAGATTCAAGAGAAGGGGGCAGTATCACTTCAAAGGCTTTGAAGTCATGTTTTAAAAGTACTACAGTCTTCCTTCTGGCTGCAAAGTATTTACATGCAAAATTCACTCTTCCTACAACCTCAGAACTCTCATCTATTTTGCATCAGGCTCATAGTCAAGGTCCACAGCCTCATCATCTAGATCAGAGCCAGGTGTTTGGAGATCCCATTATTGCTGGAATACTAGAACTCTGGAGCACTTCTGGAGCGAGGGAAGCAGTTGCAACTATTTGGGAAAGCAATAGATGAGTACTTAGGACTGTGCTGCCTATTATGGTAACCATCAGTCACATGCACCAATTAAATTTAAATTAAAGAAAAATGAGGGGCACTTGGGTGGCTCAACCAATTGGGCATCGGACTATTGATTTGGACTTGGGACATGATCTCCGGGTTGTGGGATGGAGCCCTGCCTTGGGCTCCTCCTTTCAGTCTGCTTGAGATTCTTTCTCCCTCTCCATCTGCCCCTCCCCCTGCTCACACACGTGCTCTCTCTCAAATAAATAAATAAAATCTTTAATTAATCAATTAATTAATTAATTAAAATTTAAAAAACCTGAAAATTCAATTCCTCCATTGCACTAGCTAAATTTTAAGCACTCAATAGCTCCATGTGGCTAGTGATTACATATTGGACAGCACAGACATAGAAAACTTCCAACCTTGCAGAAAGTTCTATAGAACAGTGCTGACTAAACAATATAAGCTCAGGTATACTCTGTGCCCCAGAAATCCTACACTGAATATATGTCTTAATCTGGATCCTCCCAAAAGCATGCCCTGAGCCAAGGGGACAGGTGGTTGATTTGGGAGGTATTCCCAGGAAACACAGGTGAGCAGGGAAATTGGGACCAGAGGAGAAAAAAGCCAAGAATGGTGCAGAGTCTGGACTACAGTGAGGCAAGTGAGGCGCCAGGGCACTTGCCTGCACCTGAGAGTGAGTACCTCCCTAAAGTTAACACCCCACCCACCTTGCTTCTCCACCTTAGTCCCAGCCCTGAAAGGGGGACTGCTGTGAGCTGCTAGAGCTCATGCCTACAGAGCAGGGACCCTCTAAAGACTTGAGGAGTCATGCAGAATACACCTTAGAATCAACCCACTGAGAAAAAGAGAAGCAAAAGTATTTATTCACTGGCTCTCAACCCTCTCTGGTGGAAGATTGCCCCTGGGGAATTAATCCTGGCACTTCCAGCCTGTTCTGCAGGCAGACGGGAGAAAGACCTCAGATGGAGAAGAAAGATACAGGCATATGAGGTGGGAAGCTGTCAGGGTGTTCACAAACTGCCCACCAGATCTACAAGTGAGCGAAAAAATGAGCTGAGGGGATATGGTGGCGGGGCACCAGCTGGGGTGCTATGGTATATCCCAGAAAACCTCCCACGGAGGGGATATGTAGGAGCCTCATGGTGATAGGGAGATAAAGACAACCTAAGTGCCCATCACTGGGGGAGTAGATAAGTAAAAGTGCTGTGGGCACACCGTGGAATACAATGCAGCCGTTACAGAGAACCTGGTGTATACCACTATATGGAGAGATCTCCATAAGTTTAAAAAAAAGGGGGGTGGGAAAGAGATAGAACGAAATTTATAGCACAGTCCCATTTATGCAGATTGGAAATACATATACATACACAAAATCACAAACTGTAAAGATACATCTTTGCAGCTATATATCGAGTGTGTTAAAGTGGGTACCTGTGAGCGGGTGGGGTGGGAGTGGGGATCGGGGACAGAGAGGGGGAAACTGTGATTCTATGTTATGATCTGAAGAATATAATATGATTAATAACTCTCTGCACCTAAGGGCCAAGAAAAAAAATAAAGGAATGAAAAATATGAAGTGCCTGCACATCAAAGCAATTCCCTACCTGCTACACAATTATTATTACCGCGGGGGGTGATGATAACAAAACAACCAGAATCTGTCTGCCTTCTGGAAGCGCTCCTCATCGCCTTCTCCCCAGGCAGCCCCTCCAGTCCCCAGCAAGTTCTGTTGCCCCCAGGGAATGAGGAGCTCCCTACCCTTTCAGGCTACCCAGAGGGAGAGACAGGAGAACTGGCTGGCTATGACTCCCGAAGGTTCTCATCTTCTTCTCTGGCTGTATATAGAACAGGGGGTAAGCACATGAGACTCCGTCCAAACCCCAGCTCTGCCATTAGCCAGCTGTGGGACCTTAGGCAAGTCATTTTTCCTTCCTGTGCCTCAATTTTCTCGCCGGCAAAATGGGGACAAGCATAAAAGGAACAACTCACGACAATGTTCAGAGCATAAAATGAATTCCCAGAACAAGCTTAAGCCGATGGGGGAAGCTCCCTCTCTTGTATCCAAGCAGGCTCACCGCACACACCCTGCCTCAGTCCCTGCCCTGCGGTGACCACTTCCTCTCCCTCTACCTGTCTTGGCCTCAATCAGCATATTCCCAAAATTCCAGAAATTCCTAAACTGAGTCAGGGACTCCTTAGGCTCCCTCTTGGGATCGAATTTCAGTTTCTCTTTCCTTCTCTGAAGAGCTCTGGGCTCATCTGGCCCCACCCCCACCTGTGAGCTCACCTGACTCCGCACCTGGCCCCACCCCCTCATGCCTTTAGAGTCATTGTGAAAAGCGTGATTTCCATTTGCCTTTTCACTTTACATACATCAGCCAGGGTTGCTCATTTAGCCTGGCTAAAAAGCGGAGCCATGCAGCCAGGGAAGCAGTTGCAATTTGACCATGGCCATGGCGTGGGTCCTGGTGCTGGTGACTGCGGGGCTGAGCTTGGCCAGAGCTGGCCCTGTCCCCACTTCCAAGCCCACCACAACCTGGAAGGGCTGTGACATTGGCAGGTTCAAATCTCTGTCACCGAGGGAGCTGGAGGCCTTCAGGAAGGCCAAGGATGCTTTGGTGAGTCCCTGTTGTTGTGTTTAAACCTTCCCTGGCTACTGTGGGCTCCCCTCCATCCTCCTGCTATGGGCTAGCCTCTAGCTTTTCTTTTTTTAGCCATGGCTAAACTCTGTGCTTTCTGCTAAAATTTAAGCCCTCCTGTGAGGTCAACCTTCATCCTTGCTGCTATGGGCTAGCCTCCAGCCCTCCTACTGTGGGCTAACCTCTGCTCTTACTCCGTAGGAAAATTCACTAAAAAACTGGAGTTGCAGCTCCCGCCTCTTCCCTAGAAACCGGGACCTGAGACAGCTGCAGGTGAGTTAGAAGTGAAGCCACCCTTACCCTCGCCTGGCCCCTCTCTCTCACTCCTCAAGTGGCCCCTTACCTCCTTTATCTCACCTGTCATCCCCTCTGTCTGGTGTCTCCTCACCTGTCCTGTGCCCCTGTCCTTCCTCGACCGCTCCCTTGACCCCGTCTCTCCCTTAGGTCCCTTTCTGTCGCCTTTCTGCCTGTACCCATGTCCCTATCTCTTTCACCTGTACCCGTCACTCTTACCTAATTCCTTCGCATTTCTCTCTTCTCTCTCCTGGGTCTATCTTCCACCCAAGCCCCTTGCCCTGGCCCATTTGTCACTGTTCACTCTCAATTTCAATTCCCTCCTCTCCTCTCAGCTGTCCTCCTCACCGCTGACTCTCACCTGTGTCCCCCATCATCTTTCTTCCACTGCTCTTTCCCAGAGTCCGCGCCTCCATCCCTCATCTTGGTCACCTGCGCACTTAACCACCCCCCTCCACCTGCTTCCCTAACCTGTCTGTTCACCCATCCCCATCCCGTCTCTCCAAATTTCTGTGACCCCCATGAGCCACGTTTCACTGTCCCATTTCACTCTTTCACCTGTATCTTCCCTTAGGTTTCCGCCTCTTCTGTACCCTTCATCTGCATCCTTCCTCATGTGTTCCTTTCTCCCGCCTCCCTCTCGCCTGGCCCATCACCTGGCCCCATCCTGCATCACATATCACCTGCCCTCCTTCCCTGCACTCCTGACCTGTCCCCACTTAACTGGGCCTTCTTGCCTACGTTTCCTCATCTTTCCACCTTGCCTATTCTTTCTCACCTCTCCTCAGGTGTGGGAACGCCCCGTGGCCTTGGAGGCCGAGCTGATCTTGACGCTGAAGGTCCTGGAGACCATGGCTGACAGGTCCCAGGGGGGCATCCTGGACCAGCCCCTTCACACACTGCGCCACATCCACTCCGAGCTCCAGGCCTGTGTGAGTGCTCGGGGTAGTGGGGTCCTATCTGTGGGTTCTGGCTGGGCATAGGGGACCTCACCTCTCTGCCCCAGGCCCTGCCTCACACACCACCCTCATCTGTCCACAGGTTGAGGCTCAGCCCACAGCAGGTCCCCAGCCCCGAGGCCGCCTCCACCACTGGCTGCACCGGCTCTCGGAGGCCTCAAAGAAGGTGAGTGACTCTAGGGGAATGGAACCTGGGCCCTGGGTAAGGGAAGAGGCAGATGCCTGGGCAATGACAGCCATTTTCCCCTTTCACAGGAGTCTCAAGGCTGCCTCGAGGCCTCTGTCCTCTTCAACCTCTTCCGCCTCCTTAAAAAGGACTTGGAATGTGTCGCCAGTGGAGACCTGTGTGTCTGAGGACCTGGACCCACCCCCAGCCCATCTAGGACCCCAGACCTTATTTATGCACTAAGCCCCAGCCCTGCCTTAAGTTATTTCCTCTCGCCCCTTATTTATGAAGCCATAGCACTGACCTATACCCAAAAGAAATGCTTGTTTTTCTACTTTTATACAACATACACAAATAAACAGAAAGGAATTGGAACCTTTATGATACGTGAATCCTTGAGTGCGTGTATGATTGTGAGTCTGTGACTGAGTGTGGATGTCTGGGTGGTGTAGGTAAAATGTGTAACTGGCTCTGTATATTTGTGTGTGTCTGATTTCTGCAACTGTGTGCATGTATGGACTTAAGTGAGGGTCTGCCTGAACCTGGGTCTGACCGTGAATGCATAACGGCAAGTTCATGCCCACATGTGTGCCGTTCTGTGTGCATGTACACACATGTTTATAAGTGTCTCTGTCCATCCCTGTCTGCATGAACTGGGTATCTCTCTGTTCCATGGGTACCTAGGACAAATAGAGGTCTGGGGCGCCTGCGTGGCGCAGCAGTTAAGTGTCTGCCTTTGGCTCAGGGCGTGATCCCAGCATTATGGGATCGAGCCCTACATCAGGCTCCTCTGCTATGAGCCTGCTTCTTCCTCTCCCACTCCCCCTGCTTGTGTTCCCTCTCTCACTGGCCGTCTCCGTCAACTAAATAAATAAAATCTTTAAAAAAAATAGAGGTCTGGGGCGCCTGGGTGGCACAGCGGTTAAGCATCTGCCTTCGGCTCAGGGCGTGATCCCGGTGTTGTGGGATCGAGCCCCACATCAGGCTCTTCCGCTATGAGCCTGCTTCTTCCTCTCCCACTCCCCCTGCTTGTGTTCCCTCTCTCACTGGCTGTCTCTATCTCTGTCAGATAAATAAATAAAAAAATCTTTAAAAAAAAATAGAGGTCTAATCAAGATGCTTTATCCTGTTATGAGTATCAAAAGCCCAACTCAAATGGGGAAAGCAAAAATGAGTTTATTATCACACATAACAAAAAGTCAGCTGGCAGGGCTGTTCTAGGACTGATTAATTCATTATTCAACAACACCATTGGGAACCAAATTCTTTCCATTTCTGTTGGCTGATTCTTACTCTGGCTATCTCATGGTCTCAAGATGGCAGCCACAGCTCCAGCTGTCACAACCAACCACCTCAAACTTAATGGAGTAAAACGACAACCATTTTATCCTTCTCACAGATTCTGTGGGTCACAAATTTGGACAAGGCTCAATGTGGATAGCTTACCTCTGCTCCACAGCGTCTGGGGCCCTGACTCTCCTTCCGTAGTTTTTTTTTCCCCGTTTTTTTTTTTTTAAGATTTATTTATTTATTTTGAGAGAGAGAGTGCATGCACGTGCATGGGGGGAGGGGCAGAGGGAGAAAGACAGAAGCAGACTCCCCTCTGAGCAGGCAGCCCGACGTGGGGCTCAATCCCAGGACCCTGAGATCATGACCTGAGCAGGAGGCAGACGCTTAACCAACTGAGACACCCAGGGGCCCCAATAAATAAGATATTTTTTAAAAATAAATAAAATAAAAGCAAAGAAAACCTTCCAGAGAAACTCCCTATTGGATGTGCATGCTTGTCTCATTGGCTAGAATTTAGTCACATGCCTAAGCCTAAAGCAATCAGTGGCAAGGAAGATATAAGTTGCCCAGCCCATGGCATGAATTTCTTTTCCCTTTGCCTGACACCTGCTTCTTAGGATTCCCTTGGAGTTTGGAATAGCCATCCAACCGAAGGGCTTCTTAAATTAATTAATTTATGTAAGGAATTTAAAACAGTTCTTGACACAGGTTAAGCCCCACATATGTGTTTATTGCTGTTACTCTTATTATTTTAGAATTTTTTTCTTCCCTGATGCAAACAAAACTCTTCCATGTGTTCCCTTCCTTCCTGCCTAGCTCACTAGTATGAGGGTGTGAGTTCTGGAGTTGTGTTGGCCATTTTGTGACCAAGAGGCAAGGAGCCTAGAATATGAAGATATTCTTCTAAGGAAGGTGGACCTAAAGAGTAGGAAATTGGGTCCTTGGTGATATCAATGAGCTGTTGCACCAAACCTCCTAACTCCAGACTTCTTATTAAATGAGATAACCAAATGTCTTAAGTCATGTTAATTGGGTTTTCTGTTTTTTGCAGCCAGATGCATCCTCATAAACCCACCTCTGTATGCCCAGCATGGAACCTAGAGAAGGTGGTGAATTAATATTTGATAATATGGGGTGCCTGGCTGGCTCAGTTGGTAGAGCATGCATGCAAATCTTGATCTCAGGGTCGTGAGTTCAAGCCCCATGTTGGGCGTAGAGCTTACATTATCAAACATATATTTGCTAGTTAACATTTGAATCATATAGGAGATATCTGAATACTGGCATATGACTCTTTTCAATAGGCATGCTGGAATTACAGTTGCAAATCCCTTCTCGGAGATGCCAAGGCCTAACAAAAATTTTTGAACTGGATATATTTTGGTGTGGCCTGTTCGGGATCCATTTCTCCTGGTAAAGCTCCTCAATTTTTCTTTGGGAATAACTCCGTTTTCCTACTCCTTCATTTGGCTGAACGTATGACTCAGGTTGGCTCAGTCAGAGCACTCCATCTCCAGAGCACAGTGGCAAGCCCTCCCTTGTCCCTGCTCACGACAGCCTCTGCGTCCGCTGTTCCCTTTGCCTGGGACATGTTCTACTACTCTCCTGCCAACGAGAAGTCTTCACCTGGCCAGTTCCCATTCATCCCTATGTTTCAGCTAATACCACCTTCTCCTTCAAAAACCCTTCTGCATGGTGCACTGGGGTTCCTATTGCTTTTATATGCCTAAAAGCTTTCCCATCCTACTTTTCTGGTGACTGTTTAGGTTCAATCGTATGAAATTGCCAATGTTCTGCCATTTCTAACCTACAAAACTGGCGATTTCATGTGGTTCGACCTAATATTATTTTAGTAAACTCCTCCACCAGGCCACACAAGCCAGACACGTGACCCCCCTACCTGGCCAATCAAAGCATTACATTGCTTTGGATACTACAGTTGGAGTAGGAATGTCATGTGACTCCAGTCAGACCAATCAGAGCCCTTCCCTGATTTTTTTTCTCATTTAGTATTGGAGGAGATTTTGCCATTTTACCTTTGGGGCTATGGTGCTAGAAGCATCAACTCTGTGTCTGTAAATAAATGGCCATTTTCCTCACCACGTGTTGTTGAAGAGGATGAATCTGAGCTGGGAGAAACAGAGAAGAGAAATGAGTGAGTAAAGTGCCTGGGTGGAATTGAGTCTGGGTTCCAGTCTCTAAGGCCAAGTTCCTTGTAGCTTTACCCTTAATTGTCTGCTTCCAAGGTATATGAGCCAACGATGCTCACTTTTTATGTCTAATGCAGGGAAGCTGAGTTCCTGTCACTTGCTACCTAAAGACTCTGAACTAATACGTGTCCCTGAACCTTGGGGCAGGGGCAGGCAGCTCTGCTGGGTTCCCAGTCTCCTGCACTTCTTACAGCAATAGGGCTGCGATTGGCCTCAGCTCCAGGAGGGCAGGGACTGAGTCTGTCTTGGTCACTCCTGGGTCTCCAGTGCCCAGTACAGGGCCAGGCACAGAAGAGATACTCAAACATTCCCCTCAGATGATACTACGCCCTCTCTCACCTCGTGTACCTGTTCCTTGGGTTTAAAGCTCTTAATTTTGAAAAACAAGCATGGCAATGGCACTGATTAATATTTCTCTACCAAATGGTGTTACAGGTGAAGGAAGGCGGTTGGAGTGTTATCCAAAGAGCTGAACCGGGGACCATGTTGGTCCCAGGTATGTCAATGGGTGGATACCAAATTCTGAGATGGCAGTTCCTAATTTCATTTTGAAGGCACATACACCCCACCCCAAAGCTTGGGTCTCCATGGAAATCAGACCGTATACCACTTCTACGGACAACCCTCCATTGGCTTCACATAGCTCTGAGAATAAAATCTTGACTCTTGACCCCAGCCCACAAGGTTCTGCGGAATCTGTTCCGTGTTTGTCTCTCCCCCCTCCTCCCCTCCCACTTGCTCCGGGCCAGGCATACTACCTCCGAAACAGCAAGCACCCTTTCCTCAGGGCCTTTGCACACGCTATTCACTTTGCCTGGAATGTTTTTCCCTGGCTGTTCCTATAAGGGATTTCTTCAACTCCAGCACCACACTTCTCGAGCCCGCAACCTAAAGTAGGCCTCCCACTCAGCCCAGCCCATCCTGTTCTCATTCTTTCCTTGGCACTTCTTTACCCCGACACATTATTTACATGCTTGTTTACTGTCAACCCCCTTCTAGCTCCATGGGGCAGGGGTTTCTTGTTTTGTTTGATGCAACTATTTTGTTCACTGTTGTATCCCCTGCACAGGGCCAGGTACATAGTACATGCTCAATAAAGCTTTATTGGGTGAATCAGAGACAATATAGTCAGATGGTTGGGTGTGCAGGATTTGGAGGCAGTAAACTTTCCAATCATGGCACTGCCATTTCGTGGCTGTGTGATCTTGGGCAAACTCCTTAACCTCTCTAAACTTCAGATTCCTCCTCTAGAAAACTGGCTGCACATACTACACAGATCTGTTGCAGAGGATAAATGCAATCACGCAGAGTAACTCCATTTTGCTGGGCTCTGGGTTGCAAAACTCTCTACTTGCATTGGGGAGGGTTCGTGAGCACAGTGCCTGGCGTGTGGGAAGCCCTCAGTATCTAGGAGTCGTGATGATGGAGATGGATGTGTGGCTGGGCCCCTGGGTGAGGGAGCCTCATGGCCTGTGAGTCTCTGGTGCTTCTGTCCTTGCTGCCTCCCACCCTGTCTGCCCAGATCCATCCCCCTCCCTCCTGCTCTGTTTCTATTTCTGTCTTTCTCTCCTCCTCCCCAGGCCTCAGGGGGCCCCTGGCTGGCAAGAAGCCTTCTTCCTCCTTCTCCAGGATCAGGAAGCATTTTTCACTGCAGGCTTTCCCCTCCCCAAGGGCTGGGGCACCCCACCCCACCAACTTCCCTTCCCCAGCCACAGCCCTCAGCCTCACCTGAGAAACTCCTCTCCCCCACACCGTCCTCTGTGCTCCCAGCAGACTCCCTCTGCACCTAGGATCCCCCAGATTCCACACAGCAACCAATGAGCTTTTTCCCTCATCCCCTCCCCAAGGCAGACTTTGGATACCCATGCTCGGCTAAGGTCTCGGGGGCCATTCCTTAGCCACCAGACGGACACCAGAGGCAATACAGTGTAGCAGTGAGGGTAGACAGAGGTCAAACTGCCAGCTCCCTTATTTCTTCACTTGGGGGCCTTGGGCAAGTGACTTTCACTTCTCCCTGGTTCAGATTCCTGACTGTAAAATGGGACCAAACATACCTACTCCAGTTAGCTGTCTGACCTCAGAGAGAGGAGCTGAGCTTAGCACAATGCCAGTGTGTGGAATGGACATCTAGCAAATGCTCAGCAGAATTCTGTGGTTAAGAATATGGCCTCACAAGTCAGGCTGCCCGCCTTTTTAAATCCCAATTTTGCTACTTCCTGCGCTGGTTCTGTGACCGTGGGCAAGTTACTTAATTTTTCTGGGCCTCAATTTCCTCATCTGCAAAACGGGATAACAGCACTGGACATCCAGGATTGTTTAGCAGATTAAATGAGTGCTTGGCACATAGTAAGCACCCGCTAAATGTTAGCTAGTATTATTTTTATTATTCCCCACCTCTAAGTCTCTCAGGGGACCGGAAGCTATTTCAAGTCTCCCTGGTCCCAACTAGTCATCCTTCAGGCAGTCTCACTTGAGTCCTTATGCTGTAATCCAGGTCACGCACACACATACACCCCAAGACACACAGACACACACACAGGTCAGCAGAGCGGCCTCAGACACAGAAAAAAGTTTAATTCTGCTGCGGCGGAGGGTCCCGGCTCCGGCAGGGAGGGGGGATTTGGTTTTGGATTTTGTTCATGTGGGGATTTATTTGGGAATAGGGGAGAGTCTGGTCCTTCCAGTGGGACCTGCCCGGGAGAATGTGTAGGGAAGAGGTAATCGGGAGAGATGGGGAGACTGGACAAGAAATGGGAGGGCAGAGGGAGAAGAGACGACAGGACAGAGAAAGGAGAGACAAATAGGGAAGGACAGACACGTAAGACAAAGACGACAGAGGGCGGGACAGAGACAAAGGGAACAGAGAAAGTGGGACCCCAAGCCAGACCCGATGGGACCAGGGAGGTGAATGGGGGGGGGGGCTTGGAGGCCGCCGCGGGACAGAATAGGATCTAGTCCAGCCAGATACAAGAAATAGGCCCCTCGCCCCTGCCCCAGGTCCCGGGCGGGGGGAAGGGGCTCGTGTCTCAGTGCTGCAGTGTCGGGGGGGCCCTGCCCCTCCCCGCGCTTCGCTGTGTAAGGCACCGGCTCCAGCGAGGTCCGCGAGCGCGCGGGGGGAGGGTCAGGAGTGGGGGCAAGGAGTCCGTGGAGGAGGGGGGCCCGGCTGCCCGCCCCCTAACTCCCCCTGGCCCGGGGGCGTGGCCAAGAGCCGCAGACGAGGCAGCCCCGCCCTCTCCGGAGAAGAGATGGGCGAGTCTCCGCCTCTAGTCCGAGGACTAGGCGCCGCGCTTTCTCCCCGGAGTCCTGCCCCAGCGTCCGGGCGGCTGGGCGTTTGTCCGCTGCACCCAGGCGTCCCGGCGCCCGCCCGCCGCTCACACGGTACTCTCCAGCATCCACTCGGTGCTGGTAAAGGCCAGGCGTGCCCTGGCGGAGCCCAGCCCCAGGTCTCCGTCCTCCCCGGCCGCGCCCCCTCCGGCCCCGTCCAGGTGCGGCGTGGACCGGTGGCGCTTTGTCCGCCGGGCGCGGCGCGGGTAACTGTGGCTCTGGAAGAGCGCCCCGTAGTCCCCGTCGAACGAATAGCGCTGCTGCGGCCTCGGCCGGGCCGGGGCCCCCCCAGGAACCAGAGCTAGAGTGGGAGGCGCCGAAGCTGGTGGCCCCAGGGCCCCGGAACGGCTCCTCCGAGGGCCCGCCGCGGCCCGAGACTCCTCCCCAGAGGTTTCCTCAGACGGCAGCAGGCACAGCGAGGTCGCCGAGCCGCCCAGGGAGCGTCCAAGGACGGTCTCCGGCTCCGCGGAAGCCGTCTCGGCCGCGGTGGCCTTGGCTTCGACCGCCACGGCAGCAGCAGCAGCGGGGGACGCCACTTCACGCAGCGCCTCATAACGGTCTTGCGCCGGCGGGGGCGGGGCCTGCGGTGCGCCTGCGCCGTTGGTCTGCGAGCACACGTGGCTGACGCGCGGCGGCGACCTGGAGGTACCCTTGACGCGGCGGCTGTCCCCGTCGCCATAGACCTTATAACGGATCATGAGCAGAACGATGAAGACGAGGACCGATGCGACGATGACGCCCCCGATGGCGATGATCATCGTGCCACCCAAGAAATGGGCCCTCAGTGGGCGGCAGGGCGCGGGATCCCCAGCTGTGGTAAACTGCACGCAGCCCACCACTCGCGTGGCCGGCAGTGCCGTGGCCCCGTCGTCGTAGACAGCCAGCACGCACAGATCGTAGGCGCGGCCTGCTGCCAGATCATTCACCAGGAAGGTCTGACTGGTGGATGGGATCATCCTGCAGGAGGGGACGGCATCAGCGCTGGGTTAGCTCCCCTATGAAGTGCATCGCTTCGTTTGCATGTCCCACCCGTGGTGACCATTGGGGACCAAACCATACCTCCCTACCGGTATTTCACCCTCTATGGGACAGTAGCAGCCATTTAAACGACAAATTCCCATCCTATCAGGACCCCTGCTACAGGCCCTGCCCTCAGAGCCACTCCTTGTGGTGTCTTGTCACCTATTAGGTACTACCTGCCATTCCTGTTCCTTCATCTACATATCCTGGCCCCCGCAAGGGAGGAGTGCTATAGCTTTTAAGTCCTGACCTCAAGGAAAACACCTCCTGGCAATGTCTCACTTTTATTGCGACAAATGCCATTCAAGGTCTCTTATCTACATATTTCCATCTTTTAAGGGGCCCGATTCAACAGGCCACCTCCCGTTTCCTGTATGTCCCCTCCTCACTCAACTGGACAATGAGGTCAACTCACACCCTCTGTCTTACTTCTACTGGCACAATGAATCCTCTTCTAGTTCCTCTTTTCCATGTATTCCCATCCTTTCCGGGGAAACTGATTTAGGCCACCCCCTCATCTGCATGTCCCACCTTTGGGTAAATACATCAAGCTGTGCCTATCTTCTGGGACAGTTACCAAACCCCTCAACTACATATTCCAACCCACTAAGGGGCCATAGCTATAGGCCACTCCCCTTTTGATTGACCCGTGGCTTCCAGGCCACACTCCCAAGGCCTACTAGGGATGGTTTCCCTACTGTACCTAGGATCATGTCCACTCTTTGCATGTCCTGCAATCAATCACCCTGTGTTTATGCTCTGCCCCATACCACCAGAGGTCATGAAATCATGCCCCCCCCAGGTAAATTTCGTCTGTAATTGGGTCAAATGTAACCAAGCAAGCATGCCCCTTTCTTACTATAGGCCCCTGCCCACCAGTGAGGGGCAGTGTAAAGAAGCGGTTAGGCTGACAGTCTCAGAGCCTTTGTTTGAATCTCTCTTCCACTTGCTAGCTCTGTGACCTTAGGCAAGTTTCTTAACCTCTCTGTGCCTGCTTCCCCAAAATGGAGATATTAAGAACTTCATCATAGAGATAATGTGACATGTGAATGAGTTAACACACCTAAACCCTGGCACTGAACAATTTCATCATGATTAGCTTGCATCCCTCCCAGTGTTGGCCACTAACTCTTGCTGCGGCTTACACTTTACTGCCAATTGCACTCTCCCCATCTGTAAGACTATTCCCTAGGCCTTGACCCTCTTCTGCTGGGCACATCCCTTCTGTGCCGTTGGCTAAGCCAGGACTGCCACGTCCACAGGAATTCGCATGTCCAGCACTCAACCTCACAAGCCCTCCTCACCTACGAAACTCTTAGCGGGTCACCAGAGACAAGGACTGCAGCCTCATCTGCCCAGGACCAGGCAGCAGGAGCTCCATCTCCTGAGAGAGGCCACGCCCCCATCTCCACAGGCCTCCTCTCTCAGAAACTTCACATTCCCTCCAACCAGACCACCTCTGGCTCCTCTGGTCCTGAAGCCCACCTCAGCTCCCTTAGCACCAAGAGCCACCCTTCAACCAGCAGATTTCAAGTAAGGGCCCCACCCCCTCATTAAGGCCTACCCACATTTCCAACTGACCCCCTGCCTGCCATTTCACACACCGCCCCCCACCCCATCCAACCTCGGACCCCTAGCTGTAAGTCTTCCTCTTCCCCTCCTCTCCCCAAGAGGCTTGGATTCCTTTTGCTCCTTCCCCCAAAGTAACCAGTTGCTAAGGGCTCCCCACTTTTCAAGGACAGAGGCTGGCTCCTTAAGAAAGCTTCAGCCCCTGTGTCTCTAATTGGCTGCAAGACCTAAGCAAGCAGCAGAGCAGGCTTCTGGTTGGATGTCACCTCCACCCGTGGCAGCAGTGAGGAGGTTAACCCCTACAGCACCATAGCACAGGCATCTGCAATGGGGGACAGAGGACTGGAACTGTGGCCTTATGGGGACAGGAAGAGACCAGGGGTTTGCCACCCTGCGGGGGACAGAGGGCCACCAGTATCTACATATATGCAGGGTCTGAGGATCCCCCCACCCCACCACATAGTGGCCAAGGGTTAGACAAAGAATGAAAGAGAGAAACGGAGAGGTGGAGAGTCCCAGGAACCAAGAGTCATTTACAGAAATGTATTATCTTTCTCCCCTAATCCCTGCCTGGCAAACAGTAGGTGCTCAATAAATGTGTGTTCAATGTCAAAAGGGCAAGATTAGGAGTTAGAAGGCTAAGGCCTGGAATCCTGGCTCTGCCACTTTTCTCTGTGACCTTGAGCAAGTGATTTCCTCCCACTGAGTCTCAGTTTCCATGTATATAAAATGGGAGGGTGATCATCGCTGCTTCACAGCCGAGTTGGGAAGATCGAATGAGGTAGCACAGGGCCTAGCACAGAGCAGGAGCTCAGTGCCCAATAAGGGCAGGAGGGAAAGAAGGTACAGACGGAAAGAGGCAAAAGCAAGAGAATAACAGAGATGATGGGAGAAAATAACCTTTTAATGTCTGCCTATACCGTAGAGATCTGTCCACACCAGGGCAAGGGCTTCTAACCCAGTGGATGGTGGACATAACTTATGGGTGTCTATAAAATGGGAGGGGGTATCATCACTGCCTTGCAGCAAAGTGGAGAAGATCAAATGATCATTTATATGTTTTCTCATACTTTTCCTTTTCTGTTCTGTAAGGTACCCAATGGGTTGATACAGTAACACTAGTATATAATCTGTAAATATAAAGGTAACTATAAATATGTAAGTGTGTGAATATATTTCATGTTCCAAAATGTTTCACTGACAAGGTGCACAACCAGACATGTCTGGCCAGCAGTGGTACAGACCATGAACCCCAGAGAGCAGAGATCATGCTGGGCACATTCACGTCCAGCTTGTGTGGGGTCTCAACGAAGATTTACTAAATGCATGAAAACCAGAAAGAGATAGTGGGACAGAAGTAGAGAGAGAAGGAGACAGGGCAAATGAGAGCCCAAGACAACTCCTCACGGCCATCTAGAGAACCCCAGCTGAGCAAGAAGGCCAAGGGAGTGGACAGATGAGGGGAGGGCCCCCGGAGTAGGTGGGGGCTCTTGGAACTGCAGCACCCACCTGTAGACAAGGGAGTCATCCGCGGAGCTGTTGTACTGGACCTGGTACATGCGGATGCCGGGCACAGGCCTCTGGGCGGGCCAGCGGATGAGCACCGAGTTCGAGGTGAGCTCAGCCGCCACGAGCCGGCGCTCAGCGGCCGATTCGTTGGCACCAGGGCGGCCGGGCGTGGCGATGTCAGAGGAGCCAGGCTCAGTGAGGGGCGGCGGGGCGGCCGGCGGCGGCGCCATCAGAGGCAGGGGCACCACGCACACCTCCACGGGTGCCGTGGCTTCCCCGGCGGCGTTGGAGGCGATGCAGGTGAAGGTGCCGCTGTCCCTTAAGGTGGTGATGGTTACATCCAGCGTCCCATCCCCCCGCACCCGGGTCCGGGTCGAGTTCCCCAGCAACCGGCCGTCGGGTGCTACCCAGTGCACCACGGGCTCGGGGTCCCCCACAGCACGGCACCGCAGGCTGACCGCCTGGCCCTCCACCACCAGAGCCCGGCCCCCCGCCTGCCGCGTGATCAGCGGGGGTTCACACAGGAACTCCTCCTCCGGGATGGACCAGAAGTAGCGGTCGGTGAGGTGCTCGGGGGTGGCGCACGTCTCCAGGTCGTCCTCCCGGGTCAGCCGCCGCAGCCAGAGCAGCTCGCAGTTGCAGTGCAGGGGGTTGCCGCCGAAGCTGACCGTGAGCGGCGTGGGCGGCTTTGGCCCCGAGCCCTGGGACCGCAGGAAGAGCCCATCAGGGGGCAGTTTATGGAGGCGGTTGGAGGTCATGTCCAGGCGAACCAGTTTGTGCAGCTGCACGAAGGTACCTTCGGCGATGTGGTCGATGAGATTGTGGTCCAGCGTGAGGGTGTTCAGGTTCACCATCTGGCCCACCGCCTCCCACGGCAGGGCCTCGAGGTTGTTGTAGGACAGATCCAGGTCCTCCACTGTGGACAGGAAGGCATCGAAGGCGGCGGACTCCACCCGGCGGATCTGGTTGTTGCCAAGGATCAGGTGGCGGAGGTTGCCCAAGCCGCGGAGCTGGTCGCCACGCACCTCGGCCAGGCGGTTGCTGTCGAGGTGAAGGGCGCGGAGGGCGCGGAGGTCGGCAAAGGCGCCGGCGGCCACCTGGCCGATGGTGTTCCGGGACAGGGTGAGGTGCACCAGGCTGGTCATGTTGGCGAAGTCTCTGCGGCGGACGGCCGCGATGAAGTTGTCAGTGAGCCGCAGCTCCACCACGCGCCGGTCGATGGCCGGCGGCACGAAGAGCAGGCCGGTCTTGGCGCACAGCATGGTCAGCGTGGGCGCCACGTTCTGGCAGATGCAGCGTCCGGGGCAGGGCTGACCGCGAGATGCCCCAGCCCAGAGCAGCAGCAGAAAAGGCAGGGCGGCGGGCGGCGGCGAGAGGAGCGCCGAGGAGAAGGGGCCCGGAGCCATGGTGCAGGGGGAAGGCGGGAGGAGTGGGGCGTGAGACCTGCAAGGGAAGGAAGGAGCCCGGTTACCCAGGAGCCAGGCTTGACCACCAGCCTGGCCGCCCACCATGTCCTGCTAGGAGTCTGACCTGGGTCCCTCCCTTCCCGACATCCGGGCAGAACAGTGGCAGGAGTGACCATCAGCTGGCATGCATTTTATTGTTAACAGACAATATTTTCATGCTGGTTGGTAAATTACATTGCCCCACCCCCTGAGTGTCCTAATCCTGACTCTGACCCTCCTCTAGGAGGCCCAGACCTCTCATGATTTCCCAACCAGAGGGATGACACCTGGCCCAGCCTGGGCCTTCCAGTACCCACTAAATATTTTTGAAAAATCACAGCTGACTAGGATTTAAGGTCATGGATTTCAAAGCCATAGTCCCTGGGTTCAAATTCCAGCTCTGACACTTACTAGCTGTGTGACTTCGGGCAAGTGTCTGAACCTCTCTGAATCTCGGTTTCTTCATCTGTAAAATGGAGATAAAAACAGGCCTTACCTCTGTGAGGATTAAATGGATTAACGGGCATAATGTACTGAGAACCATGCCTGTCACATAAAATGTGTTCAACATGTAGGTGATTGTTATCATCACGATCGAGTGCCCGGTATGTGCCAGGCATAGCAGTGTGCACTGTTATTAAGAGTAAGTGCTCCGAAATCAAACAGACTCAGGTTCAAGTCCTGGCTCCCCCACTTGCTAGCTCTGTAACCCCAAACTAATAATTTCCCCTAACCTAGGCCATATTTTCCTGATTTGTAAAATGGGCTGATCATCGTACCATCTTCAGTGGGTTGTTGCAAGGGTTCCGTGGGCTCATTCAGGGGGGCCACACTCTGCCTCTGCAGAGCACAGGGCCTGCCACACAGTAAATATTCAATAAATGTTAAGGGTAACCCCCCCCCCAACACACACACACCCGTGGGAGTGGCCAAGAGAATCTGAAAGTAGGAGGGGCTAAGAAAAACACACGTCTTCCTGCTCAGCCTTGGGAAGTCCTTCTCTGAACCTGGTTTCATCCTGGGCCCTGATGAGCTCCCAAGCAGTGGGCAGGCTTTCACGCTCACATCAGTGGGCACATACAAGGCCCCATACGTGCCCACACTCACATGCACTCTCACACACTCACACTATGCCTCTGCTCCAGGCAAAACCTTCCGGCGGGGATTCCCCTGCGGCGCCTGCAGCCCACGACATGTCAGCTCCCATCACAACACAGGGTGGGTGGGGGGTGAAGAGGAAAGGATGGGAAGGGGGCGTCCCTGAAACTTTTTTCACCCCACCCCGCACCCAGTCTCTGCTGGCCCACCTCCTAGGAATCTGCAGTTTGGGGCTGTGGCCTGCTGTGGCCCTAGATCCTTCAGCTTGTGGGGAGGGGGACCAAGACAGTCAGAGAGAGAGAGAGGTGAAGAGACAGGGAAAGACAAGTGGGGGTGGGGTGGGGGGGATGGACTGGCAGAAAGAGAGAGACAGAGTCTGAGAGGGAGAGAGAGAGAGAGAAAGGGACAAAAAGAGAAAGAATCTGAGGGGCACTTGGTGGGTTTATGTCAGCAGAGCAGGTGACTCTTGATCTCATCGCACTGAGTTCAAGCCCCACATTGTGCCAAACGCTTACAAAGATAAGTAAACAAGTAAGTAAATAAATAAAAGGAAAGGAAAGGAGAAAGAATCTGAAAGAAAAGTGCAGAGGCAAGGAGCCAGCCTTAAGCCAAGAGAGACCAAAGAACAGAGGAGGAGACACAGAGAAGGGCACTGAGATCAAGAGATGAAGAGAGGAAGAGTGAGCCAGAAGAGGCAGGAGGAGATCCTAAGACACTATAGAGAGAGACCAAGACGGAGACAGAAAGAGATAGAGGTGGAGAGCCAGTGCCTGGGCTGGAGAGAGGACAAGAGGCAGAGTCAGGGCGTCCCACACCGTATCTCTAAGCATCCCCCATTCACTGGTCTTGCGCTTCGCCTGGCAGACTGCTCTGTCTCAGATGGAAAACCCTGGCCTGAGAGGTGGAGCTCCTGAGTTCGGAGGCCCAGCTCTGCACTTGCTTGGCCTCCCACAGCTCGGGTGGGACTCAAGTTGAAGGAATAATAACAGCAATGGAAATAGCTGACATTTATTGAGAGACAGTGCAATGTCGCAGGGAAAAACTGGGACCTGATGGCTGGGGCTCATACCCCAGTTCCTGGCTGCGTGACTTTAATCGGGTGACATCCTCTCTTTGTGCCTCAGTGTGCTCATCTGTAAAATGGGGATGATGATAGCACCTGCCTCATGGCGTTGTTTTAAGTATTCCGAGATAATAGAGTATAACATGTTTAGAATAGTTCCTGACAGAGTAAACCCTGCATAAATATTAGCAACCATCACCATCATCATCATTATTGTTATTATTGTTATTACTATTTTTATTAACTTATCATTTTCTCTGGCTCTCTCTCAGTCACCAGCAGGTCAGGTGACCAGGAGATCGTCCCACACACACAAAATGGTAAACCATGTCCATGTCACTCTCCAAATGCAGGGGGTCAGTTCATGTCATGAAACTCTCTGTGCCCTCTTCCGATATCATCAGGAGACTTCTCTGTCCCAACCACCTTACCCATCCAGAGAGGGGATGCCTCCAGGCCTGAAACCCCCACCTACCACCCATGCCCTTGCTCTACTACGAGCCCTGACCCCAAACACGATGCTCCTGACCTTGTTGGCCCCCCCACCCCCGCCCCTTGGACACTGCCATACCCTGCCCTGTAATCCATACCAGGCAGGGCTTCAGGCCTCCAGCTGGCTCAGAACAGGCCCAATCACTCCACATCTCTCTCCCCAGCCTGAAGGACCCCACTCACCTCTCTGCAGGGAGTCAGGGCCTGGGCCGGTACCTGCAAAGGAACAAAATGACCCTATTAGCATCCTTTGGGCTCCTCTCTGAAGACCTGCCTCAGAGACCATCTCCGCCAAGGAAGTCCCTGGTGTGATCATTCTCCCTGCCCTCCTGCTGCAGGCTCTGGACGGTCTCAGACAGACCCAGCAAGTCGTTTCTGGAATCCAGGGAGTCTGGGCCTCAGGACTATTCACCCTCCAAACTCAGGAGTCCAGGACTTAACCCTTTGTCCTCTGCGGGCTCACCAGGCCAGAGACCCCAGCCCCCTCCTCCCTCAAGACCCTGGTGTCTGCAACCCCAGACTCTTCCTTCTTCAAACTCCAGAGTCCAGGCCTCTGTTTCTTCTTTTCTCAAGACCCAGGAATCTGGCCTCCCAGACGCCTTCTCCTTCAGATCCAGAATTCCAGGCTCCCAGCCTCTTCCTTCCAGAGTTCACATCCCAGTCCCTCAGCTTTGAAGAGCTGAGTGGTACTGAAGGTAGGAAAGAACCAGAGGTCCCCATCCTCGCCATTACACCATTGTCACACCAACATGTGTGGACCTGCCAAAACCCACATGGACCCACAACCCAAGTCTCTACATGTGGGTTTCCAGGGACACACCAGCATGATGTGTGCCCCCCACCCTCCATGGGCTCTTGGCTCAGCATGCAGACACACTTGTGTCCTTGGACCCCATGTGTGGACCCCAGCATACCACAGGCCACACCACATAGGCCCCAATCTCACTGAGCCAAGAAGTGAGGTCAGCCTCGTGCCAGGGAGACAGACACATGCGTGCATATTGCCCTGCACGCATACGTTTGAACGGATTCAAGCCCAATCCGCAGAGACCAACACTGACACATAAATGGACTCACAATACAGACACACACCCTCAAGGTGGACACACCTGCACACAACCACACATGTACAACACTGACCTTCCTTTGCACATTCATACATACTCGTGGACACACACAACAGAGAAACCCACGTGCCCCCTTGCAGACAACCAGATACACAGTCCTACAACAGATACACACTTGCACACTAGCCAACACATAGGGGCACACACATATAACATATAGTCACTTGCACACACAGGTGGTGCACAGGTACATGCTCTTAAATGCCCAAACACACCCCTACACTACACACTCATACAACTTCACATATCCCCCAGGATGCATGGTCACAAAACTGATCCATCCCCACACCACCAGATGCACAAATGAACACATTAGCAGATACTCATCTCACACACATACACAGAACTAAGCATACACAGACACACAAAACTGATACACACTCAAACAAGCACACAGGCACAAAAAGATCCACCTTGCACAGACATTCGAGATGTTCACTCATTACAGACACATGCTCACACAACAGCCCTGTGAGGGATTTTACACACTTCCAAAATACACACAAAATATTGAACCACAGTAGCATAGTCAACAGATAGGCATAGATTCACACTCACACACAGTCATGAACACACATCCCTCCTAGTTCTGAGGTACCCCCACCCCACCTACTTCCCAGGCCAAAGAAATCTTAACATCCTTCCCTCCCAGCACACCCCCCCCACCCCCAACCAAGGCACCAGCCAGGGCCTGAGGTCAGAGTTCAGCAGGTGGAGTCTCAAAGGGTTGGGGGGCTGAGTCCTAGAGCCCGGTTACAAGGCAATCCTCGCACTAGCAGCCCAAAGGTAAAAAAAAAAAAAAAAAAAAAAAAAAAACTTCGGGCCCATCTGTCCATCCCTCTGCCTCTCATCCCTCCATCTGTCCACCTACCGGCCGCCCATCCCCCCCTCCCAGGCACCGGGAAGGGGAAGACATGGCCGTCTCCCCCAAGGACCGCTGAGGACCCCCCAGTTGACATGGACCGAGGGAGCGGCAAACTCCCCTCCCCCAAACCCTCACAGAGGCCTGGACCCACAAGCAACGAGCCCCAGCCCCCGGCCGGGAACCTGACGTGGACGCACAGACACACACCCTCGGAGACATACAACCCGCAGACACACACACACACACACACACACATACACAACACAAATGGACACCCGAACGGGCACACCCGGCTACACAAATCCTAGGATGGACATCTAACCTGGACACAAACACCCAACGCAGCCAGCCCCGAGCACACGCGCTGGGGGGGGGCGGGGGGTACCCACACCTGGGCACACAACCCACGCACACACACCTGCACACAGCCCCTCTGATGGGCGCGCGACAGCCCCCCAGACACACAGCCGGAGGGGCAGCCACTCGGGGGGACACACGCGCGCGGCCGGACACAGCACCTCGGCTCGACACCCAGCACACACCCGGATGGCCACACAAGCAGGGCGCCGCACACGCCGGCGCCGGGCACACACAGGGCCGCGCGAGCGCACGCCGGGCCCGCCGCAGCGCCGCGGACACACACTCACACGCTCGCACGCTCACACCCGCGCTCCCACCGGCGCCCCCGCCCGCCGCCTCCCGGGCCGCTGCGG
>NC_048229.1:36868221-36881191 GCF_002007445.2 Ailuropoda melanoleuca | reverse complement strand
CCCGACCCCTCCAGCCCCACCTCCAGCCCTGCCGGCTTCCCCGGAGACCCCCCCCAGACCACGCCCCAACGGGCGTGGGGACTTGGATCTCGCAGCGGAGACCTGGGATCATGTCCCAATACCCAGGGGAACCTCAGACCATGCCTTACCTACTCTGAGGACCCAAACCATGTTCTAGAGCCACCCAGGACCACAAACCATGTCCTACTCTCCTTGGTGATCTCACACACTGCCCCATACTCCAGTGGGGACCCCAGACCATATCCCAGCGCCCAAGGGGATCGATCCAGAGCACCACCCGCAGGGACCCTAAATCATCCCATAACATTCAGACAGACCCCAGACCGTGCCCCAGCCTCCGGAGAGGACCCAAACTATATGTCAACATCCAGAGAGATACCAGATCATGTGTTACTCCCTTTGGGCACTCAACCATATCCTACTGCTTCTTGGGGACTCCCAGCCATGTTCTTCCACCCTCTAGGACCACAAACCATTCCCTGACTCTAGGGGGACCCCAAAATGTCTTTTATTCCCCCTAACTTTCCTCATTACCTCCCATTAGACCCCAGACCATCCTCCCCTCTAAGGCCCCCCTTAGTTTCCAGGACCCCTGATTTGCCCCAGATTCTTTCCCTGCCTCCTTCCTTTTCCTACCCTTTCTTTTGGACCCTGAAGTCCCTTCCCCCTCTCTGTGACTTCCATGGAGCCCAGGATTCCCCCCCCTTTTCTTGCCCAATTCCTACCCAATAGCTGACTCCCAGCCCCTCCCCCAAATCCCACTGAGTATCTCAGGCCACTCTCCACCTCTTTCTGAGATACTCACCAGGCCCCCAAAACCAACAAGTCCTCCCCTCCAAATCTGTCTTATTGCAGTCCCCCAGCTCCCTGGCAGCTCAAACCCTTCCTATTTTGTATCCCACTGTACCAAGGTACTCTGCCAACCCCCTTCCCTAAATTTTTCCTGGTCACATCATCCCTCAAAGCCTGCCTTGTCCCCCAGATCAAGGGCACCTCTGCAGAGCCTCCCCTTTAGTAAACCTTGATCCTACTCACCACCATCAGATGCCCCCTGGGGACACTCACAATCCTCCCCACCTCAGTCTCCAGAATCCAACATCACCACCACTATCAGCACCTCTACCCAGGCACCATCACCCCCTCCCACCCTGGTTCCTGACGCTTCCTGATGAGGTGTGGAGGTCCTGGGCTGGAAAGATGGAGAGAGAGAACAGTAACAACAGCAAAAGTGGACATGTGTCCAGGGCTACTGTGTGCCAGGAATGGTTCTAAGGGCTTCATCTACATGACTCCATTTACTCCTCTCAACAGCCAGATGAGGAGGTCCCATCACATCCCTACTTTACAGACGAGGAAAATAAAACCATAGAGAGGTTAGGTAATTTGCCTCAGCTCACACAGGTAACAAGCGGCAGAACTCAGTGGAGGTGAAGGGAAAAGATGGTGAGGGCAGGCCTGGGATGGACAGGAGTGGAAGAGGGAGATCCACAGAGATGGGGGGAAACAAAGAGCTTGAGCCCGAGCAGAGAGGGCCCCACCAACAGAGGGTGTCCCTGGCCTGGCCCACCTCTTGACCTCATTCCTTACCACTCTTGTTTCCCAGCCTCCCACCATGGCCTTCCTACTCCTCCAGCACACCAGCTACGGTCCAGCTCCTGGGATCTTTGCACTCTTCCCCTACTCCACCTTTTCATTTAGTTTTAATTTTCATTTAAGTCTTAATTCAAACGTAATCTCTTCAGAGTGGCCCTCCCTTCCCCTCCCCAGTTTATACCTCCACCCGCACCAATTGTCCTAATGTCTGCCACTTACTCTAAAATCCATAAAAAATGAGATGGGTTGATGGATGGGGATGTGATAAAGCAAGTACAATAAAATGTTAATGGTAGAATCTAGGTGGTGGGTATATGGGTGTTCACTGTAAAATTATTTCAACTTCGCTGCATGTTTGAGATTTTTCATAATGCATTTTGGGAGGTGAGCAGAGACTAAAGAGGCGACAAAAGGTCCCACTATTTCTATCACATCATCTCATTTTATTTCCTACCTAGCACTAACCATGCTTGTTAATAATCTTGTCTCTTTATTGTTTACTTATTTGTTTGTTTATTGCTTGTTGTCTAGTCATTGAAATATCAGCCTCCTGAGGGGAGAGGCATGGGCACCAATTTTCTCCAGCGTCCAGAAGGGCGAACGGCACCCAGTGGGTGCTCAGCAAACACGTGTTCTTGAATGCCTCTCAGGAGAGGGCCTTGGAGCTAGGCCCCCTCCAGACTCACTGCAGGAGCCGAACTCGTTAATAAATATAATGTCCCTGCCTGGGGTCACTAGAAGGGTAGGGGGAAAACCCCAGCGGTTGGAGGATGCCCCGTAAGGTCAGGGAATGTGAGGTGGCCTGAAAGGAGGGCAACAAGTGGAAGTTTCCTCCGGCCTTAATTCCTACCCCAGACTTTCTAACAGAGACCGGCAACCATTCTCACACTTCCACAATTAGGCCCCGCCCCCACCCCAGCCCTCCACAGGTTGCCCTCCGGCCTAGGACCTACCTTCTTAGCCCCAGCACTGCCACCAAAGCATCTAATTCCTCCCCAGAAGCATCTAGCTTTCAGTCCGGGCACCGGCCCCTCTTGCCTAGTTTAGATCCTCCATTCTCAGTTCCTCCCTAAATCCCGTTTCTTCCTCTCCAACATAAGCCCTACTTTCCTTGAAGGTTAGCAGGGAGAAGCACCCCAGGGAAACCCTAAAGCCTGGATTCAAAAATTAAGGAGCCTGGATCCGTGAAGATCAGGTGAAGGCTGGGGGAAAGAGAAGAGGTAGTCCCTAGTTTGTTCGGGGGGCCCCTTGAAGGAGTGGCCCCCAAACCTGGAGCCACGCCCTATTGTGCTGACTCTCCATTGGATAGTGTATTCTGCTCTGGCCTCTCTGATTGGTCCCTCAGTAATCCTTCTAGCCAAACCTCCTCTGCATTGGGCAGTCCGCAGAGCCACCCTCTCTGATTGGTCCCTGCTTTCCAAACGCCCTGCTCCTGATTGGGCAACTGCTCGTACATGCCTCTTTCTGATTGGATTGTTTGCAATCATGAGCCTGGAGGCTGACAGAAGTTCAACTACGTGGGAAGGACAAGAGGGAGAGGGGAGGAGGAGAAAGGGGAGGGGATTAATCCCTAAATCCCCCGCCTGAGAGAGGGAGTGGCCCTTGACCACCAGATAGCCTTGAGTTAAAGTTCTAACTGTGCAAACCACTAGCAGTGGGGCTTCAGGCAACTCTCTTTGGCTTCTATGCCTCAGTTTATTCATCTGTAAATTGGGGATTATAATGATACCATTCTAATGCGGTATTGTAAGGATTAAATGATTTAACACCTGTAAAGTGTCTTATAGAAGTACTTGGCATATAGCAAGCCCTCAATCAGAGAGTTAACTATTATTATTAATTTGATCATGTAAGTGCATGACCTCGGACAAGTCCTTTTGCCTCTCTTACCTCTGCAGGCGGGCGGTTGCTTGACCTCTTAATTGAACGACCTCTCCTATCCCCAGCCTTCCTCTTCTTCTATCTCTAGCCTTCAGAGACCGAGGCTGTGATCACAGGGAGAAGTAGAGGTGTGCCTGGCAGAGATGGGGTGGGGAGGGCACCAGGACAGGTGTCAGAGGGAAGCTCAAATCCCGCCCCTACAAATACTGGCGAGGGTGGGGCATGGGTGTGTGCGATTTCTCTACGCAAAGGGCTTGTCCAGACAGGGGACAAGAGGGTAAGGGATGGGCAGAGCCGAGTGGTGAGGGAATGGTGTGTTCTGGCGGGGAAGGTTGGGGAGGGGTTGGAGCTGGGCTTGTAGACCCTCCCCCAGGAGGGAGGGGCAGCCCAGGCCCAAGGTCACTGTGTCATTGTTACCATGGCAACGAACACCTCACTACAGGGAACCTGAAAAAGGGGGGGGGAAGGTGCTCCCAGGTCCCTGGATCTGGGGACAGAGAGAGGAACAGAGACCGGAAGAAGCACAGAGAAAGAAAGAAAGTGATTTATCTCTGTGAAGACCTGCCCATCTCAAAATTCTCAGAGCCTGGTACACTGTGGGTGCTCAATAAATGTCCCTCAGAGACAAAGATGGAGCCCAAGAGACTCAAAAGCCCAGAGATGCCCGAAGAATGAAAGAAGAATCTCCGGAATGGGGCGGGTAAGGTGTCCCTTTCCTGCCCTTCAACTTCATACCCCTCAGGGGTCCACTGAGAGCCCTGGATCCTCGCACCTTCCCCAGCCTTGGGCCTTCAGGCCTCCCTAACCCCACAAACCACCCACCCCAGCAACTCCCTGAAGCAATTATGTTTGATCCTTCAACAACTTTTCTGCCTTTATATTCTTCCAGCCTGGGGCCTCACTGAGAAAAGTAGCATTCAGTGCCAGCTAATGCTTGCTAGCTCCTAGAGCTGGGGTGGGAAGTGGGGAGGAGGGGAAACAGGCATTCTGCTTCTTCACACTCAGGAACACAGGTGTCCTTATTCCCCTAAGGGTGGGCCCCTCGTGGATTCAGATATTTTCCAATTCCTCCTGGAAACCTCTCCCCCACCCACACAACCCGCCCCTCACCCCGCCAACTCCTCCCCAGGAAATCCTACAGGCCCCTCCCTTTCTTTCCGAGAAACAGGTATCCCCCTTTCCTCCCGGGACTCAGCGGGCATCCACTTGGTCTGCCTGCCCTCTGCTGGCCCAAGGCCGGTACTGCAGGGACTGTCGACTAGCGCTCACAAGGAGAAACACAAACAAAACTGAGGATTCTCTGAGTTCTTGCATTTTAATTTCCTTCGGGTCTCAGACGTTCAGGTCCTAGGGGTCCCAGTCCCCAGTTTCTTCGGGGACTCCGACATCAGGAATTCAGTTCCCCAGCCCAGAGGTCAACGAAAGAAAGACAACTTCTCTTGGAGCCAGGCCTCGGTGAGGTCATCAGTGGTGCGGATTTCAAACACCTGGGCAGGGAGAGTTCTCCCCATTAAGACCCACTGGGGAACTGAGGGAGTGAGCACTCTGCCCACCCCCACCCCACAACAGGAGCCCAGACCCTCAGCCCATCCTCCCTAGCCCTGGAGAGCCTCAGCCCCAGGCCCCGACCTTTGTGAGCTCGGCAGTCTGCACCAGTCTGTTTTTACTCCCTGCATACATCATCTGCTGTTCAGGCTTGCAGCCTGCGTGGAAAAGAGGAGAAAAGTACATAACTGGGGGACCCCGGTTATCACTAAGGCCCTGGTCATGTCATGCAGGCCCTGAAGTTTTCAAAGGATCCTGGGAGCTGTTTTAAGGTGGTCTCTTGGAGCTATACCCAGAGTTTGGGGCTTGTCTCGGGTGGGGGGGGCTGTTATTCTGAGGGTCCCTGGAGATGGTTTAGAGGCCACACAGGAGTTTCTAAGTAAAAGGGAAAGGTTAACTGGCTTATACACCTTGGGACTGAGGAGGACAGGTGGATTTTTAAGGAATCTGAGCCCCCACCTCCACCCCATTGCCCTCCCAGCACCCACATACCACACGTGCCACACAGTCACTAGTCACACACACCTGCACCCATGGACACACTCTCGCACACCCCACGCACAGAATCTAAGACCCTCTTGTGGGGATAGGGAGAGCCGTGCCTCACCCACGGGACTGGAGAAGATGAAGCACAGAGGGTAGGACACTCGGCCGTCCTCGTGCACGTACTTGTAGCTGTAAACCACGAACCTACACCAGCGAAAGGGAATTCAAATTCAGTACTTCCGCCTGGAGCCCAGGCCCAAAGCCCATTACCCAAGTCCACAATCTTGAAATCGTGCCTGAGTCTGAGAAGCTACGGTTAAGAAATGAGACCCATGATACTGGCCTCAAACACAAAAGAATGAAAAAGAATCATCGCAGGGGCTTGTTTGGTTCACAATAGCCCTCTGACATAAGTGCTCTTACTATCCTCATACTACAGATGGAAAAAGCGAGGCCCAGAGTCACTTAGCATAGGTTCTGTGGGTAGAGGAAGGATTTGAGCCCAGGGAATTCAGTGCCAGAGTGTAAGGCCTCAGGCACTATGAGGTACCATCCAGAGCTCTAGACCTCTGGCCTGAGACTAGGGCCGGCTCCATTATCTGCCAAGCCCAGTGCAAAATGAAAAGGTGGGGCCTGCTGTTCCAAAGATAGGAGAAAAGCTGTTCCCTTTCCTCTACAGTCTCTCTCCCGACTGGTCGTGGTCTTTTTAAATTTGCTACTTCAAGTCAGGCTCTCTTGGGCATGGGGACACTCGCAGGGGAAGTACAGATGCTCGCAGACAGGCCCTGGAACTTGTCATGCGGGGGGGGGGTGCCATCCCTGACCCTGACTCTGACCCTCCCTCCATCTGCACTTAGCCCTCCTGCCAGGGGGACAGAGGGCAGCAGCACTCACTGGGCGGGGCAGTGACCAGGGGAGAACCTGTCCAGGGCTGAAGGAGGGACCATGTGTGAGCCGAAGAAGGCTCCAAGCCCCCAGCACATGTGCCGCTGTCCCATCAGACTTTACACAAAACACAAATTCAAAGATAAAACTATAAAAAATTTCCAGATGGCAGGCAGTCGCAGAGCATTAAGCCCCGTCTATGTTCGAAACTCCGTTCTTTGCATGGTGCCCAGTGTGACCGCACATGGTCAGACACCTGGGGAGCTGGTCCTCGCTGAGATCGAGAGCCTGAGATGGAGGGTCAAAATCCTGGGGTACCCCAAATTCACCCCTGTGGAGATGAAAAATCTAAACAGACTAGATTTCACAGGTGTATCAAAGAGCTCCTCTTCACACAGGATTCTCCCCAGTCACTAAAGGTAAATTGACTCCTCTGCTTCCCAAAGTATTCTCAGGCATTGAAAAAGGAAAATTTCATTTTTTGTTTAATGAAGTAAGTGCAATCACGAGACAAAACCTGACAAAGTTTGTACAGAAAAAAACAGCTCTACTATCACATGAGACTCGCAGTGTAAAATTCTGCAATAAAATATTAGTATATAAACAAAAAGTCCTAGGGTGTGAATTTGTGGCCTCAAACCCAGATCAGAGCCCATGATTAAGACTGGAATCCAAGGAGTCCCTCAATCTGCTCCTTCATCATCACCCCACTCTCCCAGGCTTGACCCTCCCCTCCCTTCCCCCAGGATACCTGGGCTGTCTCTCTGGCAATTCTGTTTTTAGTTCCTCTGGAGAAATGTTCTGGGGAGGGGGGGTGGTAAGAAAAAGAAAAGACTCATTAAGCAAACACGAACTACGTGCCAAGGCACTGGTCTAAGAAACACACATAGATAACTCACAGACTTCTCCCACAATTCTGTGTGGTAGCTTCTCTTCTTATCCCCACCTTACAGGTGAGCAAACCGAGGCCCAGGGTTGTTAAGATGCTGGTCTGGATAGATTGCAGATAGGGAGCAGCAGGATTCAGACTTGCATCTGGATTCAAATCGTAACCATTTTGCTACACTGCCTTCCAGAGGACCTGAGAGGGCCCTGCTCCTAGTCAATCCCCCTCCCCTGACAAACAGCCCCAGCCTCAGCCTCCATGGGCCACCTCCCTCCAAATCCTTACCACAACACTATGAAGTAAGCCTTATTATCGTTCCCATGTGACTGATAAAGACAGCGAGGCAAGAAAGGGGGAGGTCTACCCTTTTATGCAGGATTTCTACTAGCTTTTTGTGGACTTATCTGGAAACTTCCATTTAAGTGCCAATAAAATATCATCATCGTCGTCGTTGTCACCATCATTTTATTGAGCATATTCTATGTGCCAGGCCCACTTCTAAGCCCATGACAAGGATTAAAGCACTGAATCCACAGACCCTAAGAGGTAGGTACAGTTACCCCCATTTCACAGATGAGGAAACAGAGACCCATACAGGTGAAGTCTCTTGCCTCCAGTCACAACTGAGCTGGGATTTGACCTCCAGGCCTTTCTGGCCCCCAAAGTCAGCTCTTAGCATCAGTTTCAGCCCCCTGGTTCTCCCAGTCTCACCGTGCACTTCTTGGGGGGACCCATCTATCCCAGATCCTTACCTGAAATTCTTCCTCGAGCACCACCATCTGTCGGTCTTTGTCCACCTTCACTGGGGAGGGATGGTACACAGGGGTTAGCTGCCCATTCCATCCAGTGACGACACTAGCCCAGCCTTCCTTGTTTGTCCCCACCCCCTCTGCCACCCTTCCAGGGGAGGAGATGACACTCACTTATTATGGCTGCATTGTCTGTCTCTTTTCTGAAGCGAAATTTTCTCAGCTTTTCCTTTAGCTCAGGGTCCACCTCGCATACCACCAGGGAATCGGACTGCCAGAGAAGCCCAGAAAGAGCTTAGCTGTCCTGGCTTCAGCCCCCTGCCCCCTTCCCCAAACCTCAGTTTCTCCATCTACTGATGACGAGGTGGGCCTGACGGCTCATAGGACACCTCTGGGTACATTAGGGAAAAGTGTGCTTTCTTAGGCAGGTGCTGCCCCTTACCAGCGCACACACTTGCAGTGCAGAGCAGAGGCTGGGCTCCAGCCCTTTAGGCAGGTACCCTTGGGGAACACTTGAGGAGACCCGGGGATCCGCTTGCCTGGGGCTAAACCCGGAACCAGCATCTCTCTTCCCCCCAGCAAGGCCCTTTGCTGCAGTGGGGTCACCCTCCCAGCCTCTGACTAGCCCACAAGCCGACCTTCACCCAGGCACTCTCCCAGCCCCAGCCCAAGCCCCAGCCCCAGCCCAGCCCCCAGCCCTTCCCATACACCCCTTGACCCCCTGACCATGACTTTTCTGTCCACAGGCCTCTTCTTTTCTCAGTTCCGCTGTCTTCTAGAGGTGGGGACCAGGGCTGCAGGGGGCGGGGTGTGGGGCAGGGGAAAGGTTTCATCCAACACCACATCCTGTTTATGCCCATTCGGGGACAACTGTCTCAGAGGGCTCCTCCCCTTCCTTCCTTCCCCTCATCTGCCAGGACCTCCCAGGCTTTGCAATCACCCAGACTAGGGTTCGAATGCTGCCCTGCTGTGTGACCCTAGCTAACTAAGTAACTTCACCCTCTGATTCAGGATTCTTGTGAGGATATAATAGCTTCACATACCTCCTGGTATGGTGGGCATGCTCAATATACAGTAGGTAACAATGAGCTCTTTAGTTCCTTCTCTCTTCCAGGAAGCTCTCCTGGATTGCCTCCCCCTGGAATATTTTAATTCCAAAGTAGAAAATGGGAGCTTAGGGATGTTTGCTAGCCAAACTGTCACCCACTGTGTTGACGGGGAAACTGAGACTCCACAGTGCCCAGGTAATGCTGAATTTTTTCCTGCAGTTATTCAACCTTAGGGGCCTAATAATGGGCCCTACAACTATGGAGTCCAATTCTATCAGACTGGTACCCCCTTTTTTATTAAGTGCACTTTGTGTTGCCCCCTTTCCCACTGTGAAATGAAATTCCTAGATAATGTAACCTACTTATACACAGATCCCCCCCCCCAAATCAATACAATGTCCCGTCATATAAAGGAGAAATAAAAGGGAAGTAATTTATGGGGAAACTCCATGTATTTCAGTGAGAAAATATAAGCCAACAAGACACTCTTCACAGGTCCCAGCTCCCCATGGCTGGCCTGCAGTGCTGGGTCTGCCCATAGCCTTCCAGAAGGCCCTCCGGATGCACTGTATCCCACCCAGCTCCCCCTTATTGACAGGCATCACTGGAGCTATTCTCCCTCTCCCTGTATCCTCAGTGTTCCCATCCCTACTAGATCTTTCTTCTTGGCCTACACACGGGGTTGTCTTTCTTCTTAAAAACTAAGAACCCTACCTTCCATCCAGCACTGCCCATTCATTTCCTTCCCTTTTCAGCAAAACTTCTCGAAAGAATCGTCTATACTTGCTGCCTCCAATATCTCCTCCTGATGTTCTCTTCAACTCTCTCCCAGCAGATTGTCACTCCTGTCCCCATCCCCTGACGTACCCTTGTCGGGGTCACCAATGACCTCTATGGTGTTGGACCTAATGGTCAACTCTCAGTCTTCATCTGTTGTGCCCTGTCAGCTGCATGTGACACTGTCCATCCCTCTCTGTGCCCTGAAGAAACACTTTCCTCACTTGGATTTCAGGACAACACCCTGGCCTGCTTTTCCTCCAAGTGTTCTAGCTGCTCCTTCCTGGCCTCTCTTGTTAACTTCTTCCTTTTAACGGTGGGGTATCCTGGGGCTCAGTCCTTTCTCTCCTTCTCTTTTTCACTTACCGTCTCTCCTGATCTCATCCAGTTTCTTGGTTTTCAAAGGGGATACCCTAATTACTTCTCCAGCCTGGGCCTCTCCGCAAACTCTAGACTCCTACATCCAGCTGTCAAGCTGACATCTCCACCTGTATGTCTCAGTCATCCTTAACCTGTCTCATTCCTCTCAACATACATCAGAACTTGTCAGTTCTGGGGGGCGCCTGGGTGGCTCAGCTGGTTAAGCGTCTGCCTTCAGCATGGGTCATGATCCCGGTGTCCCGGCATTGAGCCCCGCATCGGGCTCCCTACTCCGCGGGGAGCCTGCTTCTCCCTCTCCCTCTGCCTGCTGCTCCCCCTGCTTGTGCTCTGTCAAATAAATAAATAAAATCTTAAAAAAAAAAAAAAAAAAAAACTTGTCAGTTCTGAATCTCAAAATGTAACCAGAACCCATCTACCTTCCCTCTCCACAGCCCATACCCTGGTCCCATCCACCTTCATCATCTCCCTGAACTCGCAGCAACCTCCTCACTGTCCCCTGCTCTCCCTCCCACACTCTATGCTTCACAGGACTGCCAGAGGGACCCTAATAAAACCCAAGGCAGATGACATAGACCTACTTCCTCCCTCAAACCCTCCTACAGCTTCCGTGTTATTTGGGTAAAAGCTAGAGTCTTTACGGTGGCCTTTATCTGCTACCACCCTTCCTCCATTATCACTTGGACCTTGTCTTCTCCTGCCCTCCTCTTTCCTCACTCCATTCCAGCCACATTATTCTCTTTGTGGTTCTGTGAATAATCCTGCTGCTGGGCCTTTGCACTTGCTGTTCCCTCTTTCTGAAGCCCTCTTTCCCTTATGGTTTACTTCTTCATTTCTTCAGATTTCTGCTCAAATCTCACCTGATCCAAGACACCTTTGCCCCACCTAAAACAGTGCTAACCTCATCACGCCATCCCCTCAGCTTGCTTTATTTTTCTCCATAGTACCTATCACCAAGTCACAATGTATTTATTTGTGTCCCCTCAACCACAATGTAAGCTTCAAGCATGAATATAAGCTTTGTTCCATTGTTGAATTTCTAGAACCTTGAACAGTGCCTGACACACATTAGGTACTTGAGTATCGTTTAGTGAATAAATGAACTGGTATCTATCGAGCACAACTACTCTATACACTGTGAAGTCTGTTGCTTAAATGTAGGGGGTAGTGGATGGGGTTTGTGATATGCCCCACCCTGGCTTGAAATGACCTTTCCTCACTGCATCTTCCTATCTGTCTGGCTGCCCCTTCTCAATCGTGGAGAGATGTTGATTCCTTTGCTCAAACCTTAGGTGTCCCCCTTTCTCAGGGTTCTGTCATGTCCTTGTTTCCATTCATCCTTTGTATCCTCCCAGGCTAGATCATTAACACCCACAGTTTCAGTTACCATCTTTGACGATCCTCAAATCTTGGTTTCCAGCCCCAATTTCTTAAGCTCCAGACCCAGCCTGTGCAGCCTCCTGGCCCCCACTGCTGGGTGGCCCACAGCATCTTCCAAACGCAGCATCTTCCAAACCTGCCTTTCCTCTGGGTCTCCTTCTCAGGGAGCTACCACCAACCCCTAACCCCCCCAGCCAGGGGCCTTGTCCAGGATTTCACCCTCTCTCCCCACACTGCAGCCAGCCAGTCCCAAGGAAGGTTCACTCGGTGTCCTGGGCATCTCTCCCTCCCACACCTCCTCCCTTTCCCACAGTCCCACCCCAACTGCCTCCCTGTACTGAAGGCCCCCAACTTTATTCCCTCCAATCCACGCTCCATATGAAAGCCAGAGCCATCTTTCCAAACCCCCAACTCACCATGACTCTCCCTGGCTTGAAGCCCTTCCACGGCTCCCTAGTGTCCTCAAGACAAGCCCAAACTCCCTCAAGTGGCCAAACATCTGGCCACAGCTCATTTCCCACCACTCCTTGCCCGGAACGCTACACTCCGTCCACCCCGGCCGCATTTTCTTTGAGTTCCTCTAACACGCCATGTCTCTGTCACCTTCTGGGTGAGGGCCCCAGCTCCGCTTAGTCACCAGGTCCAGGGAAGTTTGTGGAACGAACAGATTACAAGAGTCAACTCCCATTTGTTGACGGCCTCCATTGTGCCAAGCGCTTTCTATGTATGCATCGTCTCTTTCAATCCTATTCCCACTTGGGAGACGAAGCAGCAGGCTCAGAGAGGGCTGCGGTGGTAGAGCGGAGACTGCAGAAGCCTGAGCTCGAACCTGTATGCTGGCCGCTCGTCCCACCTGGGCCCAGGCCTTAGGCGGGCGGTGCAGGAGGGGCGGGAAGGCCGGCCTTGAACACCAGATTCAGGAATTGTGACCTAGCTCACGGCCGCTGAGGTAGACGCGCGCGCGACTGCCCCCTGCGGGCCGGGAGGCCCAATCCCCGGCTCCGCCGCGCCCGTTGCCCATGGCAACGACGCGCGCGCCCCGCCCCCGCCCCGCCCGCCAGCCCCAAGGCCCCAGCGGGGCCAACTGCCCGTCAGCCCCGCGGCCAACCAATCCCACCGCGCAGGGGGCGGGCCTCTTGGGCCTCGCTCAACCCCCAGCGCTCCCCTCTTCGCCAGGACCCCGCCTTTCTCCGCGCACACCTCCCGCCCTTCGGTCTGCCCTCGCCGCCCGTTGGCGGGCGCGCCGTTCGTCACCGCGGCGTGAGCTAATGCCGGCGCGCGGCGGCCCCGGCGGGGCGGGGCCAGGGGCGGTGACGCACGGCGCGGTGACGCAGCGCGAC